>NW_024066988.1:600000-765354 GCF_015039405.1 Cantharellus anzutake | reverse complement strand
GTAGCCACTGATGTTTGGCATGAATATCGATAGATATTCTACCATTCCAGGAATCTTAGGACTCCTGTGTGGTCTACTGGCTCTCGCCAGTTGTGGATCCTTTCCATTTTATCCACTTGGGCATGGATGCCTTGTTTGTCCACACAGCTTCCTAGAACGTCTAGGATTGGAGCAAATGGCTGGAATTTTTCGGCTTATGTAGAACCCTGCCCTTGAGGCGAGTGAACAACCACAATAGTGCTTTATTGTGGTTCTCCACCGAGCTTGTTGCTGGTGAATATATTGTCGAACCAGATGTGTAGGCATCTGCCTACTTCTCCTCGTAGTTCCCAGGTCCACATGTGCTTGGAAAGTACAGGGAGCGTTGCAGTCTCCTTGCTGCATCATGTTCGATTGTACATCCATGGGGCGTAGAGAATGTCATCCTATGGACGTCGTCTGGATCCACACGTATTTGTTCATACACATCCGACATATTGATCTTGGATCAGTATGTTGCTCTGGAGACTGATTCTTGGATCAGTCGCATGTCTGGCATTGGTGTGAGTCAAGGATCGTGTTTGAGTTATGATTCCTCGCATCTATTACCGTGTGCAAAGATCCATCTGCTTTGCGGATACACAGTAGTGGGCATGCTTGCTCGCTGTTTGTGGGATACCACCATCCTGCTTTTACATAGTGATCTATTTTGGTCACTAGTGCTTCCTGCAGTGCTGCACGACATCTCAGGGTGTTTTCCCAAAATTTTTTGTTCGGATCCTTTAACAGGATTTGATGGTTCACTCCTCAAAGGAGGCATTTCTAATGGTGCTGGTGCCATTACAGTTTTCAAATTTCTCTTTCACCACTCCCTGAGTATTTTGAACTCAGGGTTTGTTCATGGAGAGACCTTCCAGATGTGGTATGTCTGGAAGTTTTGGGCCAACCTTCAGGGTACTTTCTTTCAATTACCCTGAGGTGTGTTTCAATCCCGCCTCCCTGTCAGGGGGGCTTCTTTTTTGGTTGTTCTCGAGCTCTTGCTCAAGTTTTCCATCTGTGTGATCTCGTTACATGGTCTTCGCTGACTCCAAGGGTATCTATGTTGCCCTTGTTCACCGTTCTCACTTTGTGGGACTGGAAGTCTAAGCTTAACCTGGTTTTTGTTTAACCAGGGGGTGCTGAATATGGCATCATATCTATCGATGTTAATTACATCAAAGTAGTGTTTTTCTATGTGGCCATTGATTTCAATGTCCACGTTTGTTCCAAACAGGATCTGTGATCTTGTTCTTTTCATCCCCATTTGGAGGACAACTGGGTTTCTCCAATTTGGAGAATTGGGATATGGACCGCATGGATGAAGTCCCGGCGATATAGCATCTGTTTCGGCTCCACTGTCAAATAGCGCATAGGCTTTTACACCTGCTATTTTTATATGAGCTGTCAGCGTTCTCTTTGTTGAGAGCGGTCTGTTTGCGGGGTATTTTCCTGCATCTTTTGAGATGCAGAATTTCGCATCAAACAGGGGGGTCTGGTGTCAGGGACACATCTGGGGTCAAGGCGGTCTGGGCATAGCGTCCGGTGCTAAGGACCTCATGGGGGGTAGATTGGGTGTGTGTACTGGCAGGCCCGATGTGGGACAGTGGTCCCTGGCCACTTAGACTGAAGTGGGAATGTTGAGTTATTATTAAGAAGGGAAACTATGCTACTTACCTGAAGTGGGAATGTTGAGAAGAAGGTTACTTCTTCGGTTCCACCCCAGGCATGTTTATATACATGCGGGCTTGGGTCACATGAGGTCCGCCATGTCACCCCGCATACAGCCGCAGTCACCCAGGTGTCCCCGTGGGGGATCCTGAGGGCATATGCTGCATGCGTGCGCACTAGGTTGCGCCCTAGAGCCATCCAGGGTCATCCGGGGCTAGGCATGTCGTGTGCACATTGCGGGCAGGTCAATAATACATAGATATAAGGGAAAGGTCATCTGTGTGAAATAGAAATAGAAATAGAAATAGAAATAGAAGTGGAAGAGGGATAGAGGGGAAGGGATATGAAGGAAGGGTGCAGGGTGAGAGAAGGGGTACCGGGTGAGGTGGGCCTGGGTGGAGGCGGGTCAGGCAGGTGTGCCCTGACAGCTGGGTTTCGATGGACTTTTGGTCCTTCTTCCCTTTTCCCTTGTTTTCCTTGGGTACTTTGGTGTATTTCCCCAAGGGGTCTTTTCTTGGTGCTTCCACCAAGGCTTCGGCGACTTTCTCATCTGCCATGTTTTCTAACTGGCACGCTACAGCCAGTTTGATTTTACAATTTATGTTGTCATAATCAATGACTGACATTGGGCCCATTCTTATGGTCCCAACATTGACTTCCTCACCCTCTGAGTTGGGTGAGTATTGAGGTCCTTCATATGGGTCCTCTACTTTGAAACTTGATGCTCCAGAGTTACCAGAGTTGTTCTCTGGTTTTTTTGTCTGATGAGTCTTCTGACTCTTCTTCTGATGCATTCGTGATCTCCATGGCAGCTATGAGCCTTGGTTTTTCATCGCTTGTTGCATTGTGTCTTGGGCAATCTTTCGTTTGCCCTATTTTGCTGCATTTGCTGCAAATTGGAACTGACTTTTGGTCAGTTTTCCTCGAGTTTTTCGAGGATGTATCATCTTTCCATCTTGTCAGGGCACACACCCTGACTAGCCCGGACCCGGACCTGGACCCGCATGTGCGCCTCCCCCTGCACGCTCCGCACGCCGCATGCTCCGGGCCCGGTTCCTACCTTCATGTGACTTCCGGGTATCCCCGGAAGTTTTCGCCATATTGGGGCCACTGTGGGAAAGTGAGAAGTTAACCTTCTTCTCACTTTCTTACCCACAGTAGGCAAGTGTAGCCTACTTTCTATTTATCTATACACTTTCTTACCCACAGTACCATTGTGCCCTGAGGTGGGCTGTTACAGGTCAGGCTCTGGGTTATAGAGAGAGGGGTCATGGGGACCCGGGTTTGTCCCCTGACACATCTGGATTTTGGCTCTTCAGCCTTCTTCCCTGATGGGAGGGCTCTACCGCGGCTCGTGGTTGCCGTGGTAGTTGTTTGGGTATAATATCCTGATTTGTAGGCTGAAGACATCTTCAGCCTGTCAATTATCTCGTCTACACAAGATATTGCTTTTAACATCTCCTCATTTGAGGAGAAGTCCACTCTGATTCTGTCATGAGCGATCATTTCCCTCTTCCATTCGAGGGGAATGTAGTTTAGGAACCTGTCACCATCTGGGACGCTGCTTTAGACAATTCTAAGTAGAACTGTTTTAGGCCTTTTTCCACTTCATATTTAACATTGCAGTACTTCTTTGTCATGTTCAACACGGCAGAGGCTTTAATGAAGGTTCTCATCAATATGTTGAGAACTTCAAGGAACATGCCCTTGTCTCCTCTGAGGAGAGTTTCATCTTGGAGTCTTATTCCAAGGTCAAATGCGGGTCCCCCTAATCCACGAATCAAGCTGTCCAGATGGACTTCGTCGAATTGGAGACCTTTGCATCCTCATGAGGCAAGGAATCCCAGTAGTTCTGTGAACCACTGCCAGAACAATTCCATGCCGTTCTCTCCTGACCATTTCCTGTCAGGAAAAGCTGGCCCATTTTTTAGAGCTGGTAGGGAGTGAGTATTCTCACTTCGGCCATTCTTATGGCCTTTTCGTACCATTTCTCTAGGTACTCCTCTTGCTCCCCTGCCTTTGCAGGGTCGCTATCCAATGGAGATCTCTCCTTTGGGGGGTTTTCGCTGGGGGGAATCTTCCTCACAGCATTTCTTTGGTTTCAGGTGAATTCGCCTAAAGTTGTATTTGGATTCTCTCATTGTTTTGAGAGAGTGTGGTTGAGTTACCTCTCTGTTCGAGAGGTTCGTCAAAGGTGGATGTTTGGCCAAACCTTTGGTGCATGCCGATTCTCCTCCTAATTTCTGAACAATGCCTTCTTTCAGCATTGTCTTCTCCTATCCTTGGGAGAAGGATCTCCTTAGTGTCTCTGTCGAGTCGCTGATGATACTCCAGTGTGCTTTCACTGGTGGTTCTTTTCGTGAATTTTTCACGAGTTCTGTTTTTGTCCTGGCCCGTGGCCTAGGGGTATTTTTTTGTTTCCTCACTATTTTGTGAGAAGTTTATCTCCTTCAGCAAGTCCATCTGCTCGCTGATTTTTTCAGTCAACGCGTCAATTGCATTGGCCATTCTTTCTAGAGTTGCATTTATTATGTGTGTCACGACCATGCACTCTGACCCGGATGCCGGCCCCTTTTTGTTTTATTTGTCACCTGACCCATTCAGTTTCCTTACTATATATACTTGTATATTACATCATCATAACTTTAGTCTGAATATCGACATGGTTTGTCCCCCTAACAAGGCAGCCCAAGCCACTTCGAAATGTGGGCACTGAGACAGTAGGTGGGCACAGCACTCTCTTGGAGTCGCTGAGGCCGAAGCCCAACCCCAGAGCCTTGTCCCCGCTGGTTGTCCCCGTTTGCTGACCCATACCTAACAATGTGCAATTCCTGGTTTTCCAGGAGGAAGTTTGGTTGGGTGAGCAGTGACTCTCCCCAGTTGACATTGCCGCTTCTGGGGGTTCCAGAAGGGGTTCTTGGAGTGACCACTCCACACTCGCTTTGTTTAGGTGAGGCTGTTGCAGAGGGTGCTTCCCTTTCATAGAGGGGTCTGTTCACTGGTTTTTCCTTACTTTTCTGTAAGGCTTCCTCAGCAAACTCCCTCATTTTGGTTCGCCTCCTCTTCATTATTTCGGAGACCTCCTCTGAGGTTGGCGACCTTGCCTTGTCTGGCATGGCATGGGTAGTGTAAACAGCGGAAGTTCTTTTGGAGCTTCCGCACTCTGGGAGATCCTGCTCTCAGGGCATTTTTTCGTGCCTTCTTGGGCTCCCAGCCTGAGGAGAAGTTGGTCTTCACTTTCCGTCCTCCATTTGGACGGAACCTGGAACAAGTCCAGTAGTTTTTCGGATAGCCAACGCAGAGGCTCTTCCCTTTGTTTCCCTTTGTCTGCCTTTGGGGCTTGACTTGGGGACATGGGGGAGGACTCCAGGGGATAGTTGGGCCCTGGAGTTTCCTGCAACTCTATCCAATCAGCTTTTTGGGCTGATCATTTGGCACTTACATGTTTATCGCACAAGTTGATCACCTCCTGAGGAGGTGAAGGATCTTCCCCAGCTGGGGTTAGATCGGTATGTCGTGGAGTCCTAGGGGTATTGGGCCCCACACTTACTCCACATAAGTTTCTAAAACCTTCAGGGGCCAACCCTGAGGTGGTTGCTTTTCCTGGATCGTGTTGATCCTCGTCATCATCTGATGATGGCTGTTGATTTGAATCTCCCATGATGGGAGATTGCGGTTTCTTAATGAACCACTCATTTCTTTTTAACGTCACTGCAGACGTGACCTTGCCCTCATGGGCATGTTTAGGCGTCATTGGCGCTACTGAGTCAGATTGTTAAGATAAGTTTTTGTGGGTTGTGTTGTAACCTCATACACTTAAAAAAGTGTGAGGTCCCAGTGGGTAGCTCAGCACACAGAGCCATAAGTGATACAATGGTGTGTATTTTATGGTAGTGTGTAAGCAGTTACCCGGAGGTTACCGCTTACCCACATGACTATATGTATCTTAATTACATGTGGCTCGGGGTTTGGGGCTATTACCCTGACACAACAAGACAATTGATATGACAAATATGGGGCTGCAGAGAAGGAATGTAAGGGGTTAGTGTAGGTGCCAACCCTGGTTAGCCTAGTTCCTCAGGCTGTCAACAAAATTAAGTTATATTTGCAACAGTTGTGGGAGGAAAGGCTAAATTGCTCTTTCCACTTTCCCACACTATTGTTAGATATGGGTCTGGGGCCAGCACCGAGGGTTGCCATTGCAGGCTGCTATAAGCCATGATGCCGTGAACAAGGCCTGAGGGTAGGGCATTTGGCCTCAGTGACTCTAAAGGAGTGCTGTGCCCCCTAGCTGTCTCCTGGCCCTCATTTCACACTCACTGGGGTTGCCTTGTTAGGGTCAGAACCTGGGGAGTCATGATCAAGTTGATATTAGAGCTGAAGTACAATAAAGTATCATACAGGATATATATAGGAAGAGGAAATGAATAGAAGCGGACCCAGGCTGAAGGCCGAAGGGTCCGGAAGCAAATGGGAACAAAGAGTGGCTGGCAATGACCGAGGGTCAAAACAAACAATAACAGATAAATAAGTGAAGGAGTGTAGGGCTGCGATAGTGGTGATGGCAATTGTAGCAGTGCCGGACTCGGAGTTGGGCTGGAGTCAGGCACAGGAATGGTAGCAGCCTGGTGAGGGCCAAGTGGGCAGAGTAGGAGGAGTCATGCTGGGCACAGTGCTGGAAGCGGACTCAGGGTGGGAAGGTTGGTGTGGCTGTGGGGGAGTCAGCCAAGTGCAGGGGAGCCCAGGGGCAAGTGGGGGGGGTGAGCAGGGAGTCCTCAAGGAGGATAGGAATGAAGTTGGGGCTCATGCAGCAGGAACGGTGTAGGTGGGCACAGCTGGTACTGCACAAACAAGCCGAATATCGTGATTTCCCCATCCCTGCACATCCCCACTTCACGAAACACATCACACACGTCCTCATATACTATTCCTACCCTTCCATGATTTTTCCCTATTTTTTCAGACACATTCCCAGTCCCCACAGACCAAATTCCCACACCCACCCAGCAGTGTGGCCACTGTTAGAGACCAGATGTGAGACAAAGGAGATGTCTCCATGGCAGAGGGCTTTGGCCTCAGTGACTCAGACCAGGAGTGCTGTGCCTAGTAACATGTCCATGCCCTAATTTACTTACTGGCAGTGAGAACGGAGATTAACTCTAGTCGATTTTATCACTAGGGTGTAACCTATCTACAAGTTAAGTATATATAGTTACAGCGAGGGTGGGCCTGTGAATGGCGGGACCGAGCAGAGCGGAGCTAATGGAGTTAAGCATTAGTTGACTGAATATTACTGACAAGTCGGGTTACAGGGTTAGCAGAGTGGCAGGCTATAACCCAGAAATGGAAAGGAGGGATAGGCCCAAAGGTAGACTTGCAGGGCAAGCAAGTGAATTGCCCAGTGGGGGTGGGAGTGCACCAGCAGACATCGGAGCTGTCTGGAGGCCTTCAGGGCTCCATACTTAGGGAGGCATAGGTAATATATTGAAAAGAGGGGGTGGTGACCATCAAGGGAGTCGGAGGTGATTGCGGAATACAGGGGCTCCAAGGTTAGTGAAGAAGGAGCAGAGGTAGTCCGGAAGGATCGGAGGTAGTGGAGGACAATGGCCATAGATGGATATGACAGTATCCCTGTGAGGCCCCAGCCCATATCTATATTCTGCCCACAACATCAATTGATGTTGTGTTGTCTGATAATTATGTTGTGACGCTAATTTAGCATCATGGAAGCTTCTCTATTTATTTGTGCTGAGAATGCAAAAGAATGTATATAAACCCTCAGGGTAGCTGTAAAAGGTGGGTCAGCCTTTGCTTCTACCCTGTTAATATACAGCCCATCAAAGTGTATACTTAGACGGACCAACTGAGGCCTGAGGCAAACAGGGGAATGGAATGTACCATCCCCAAAACAAGTAAGATCCCTTTCAGTGTCCCTGCAGGGGATCCCAAGGGTATCTGCTGCAAGTGCATGCACTGGGTGTGTCATGTGCACATTGTGGATGGCTCAATAGTACATTGATATGAGGAAAGGTCATCTGTGTAAATAGGAATAGAAAGAAAAGAAAATAGAAAGAGGAGAGAATAGGAAGGAGACAGGATGGGAAGAAGAAGGAATAGAGGGAGGAGGGGAAAGGGGCACTGGGTGAAGTGGAACTGGGTTGGGTCAGGTGGGTGTGCCCTGACAGGATTCCCCCCTCAAGACTAACCTCGTTAGCCCTGAAATTAAGGACCCCCTTAGACAAACAGTAGTGGCACAGCACTCCCCTCTAAGTCACTGAGGCCAAGGTCCTCATGCATTAAGTCTCGCATTCCACTTCTGGGACCATCCAAATCTGCTGCCTTCTAACACTTAGAAGAGTCCCAAAAACCTAGTCATTGATAACACTGAGGTTCTACCCTTCAGTGAACATAGGATACAAAGGGAAAGCCCAGAATAGGGGCAGCAGTGACAGCAACAGAGTAATGATATATGATATGATAGGGAATATGTGGCAACATACTACTAGCTGACTTACAAGATATTGATAGTGGGAAGAGGCAGACACTTACATATCATCCCCTGACAGAAACAGACAATGCACAATCCCATACAAAAGCAAAACACTAAAGCAGTCAATCATCATATGTTTCAGAAGAAGAATCATCAGATAATTTGTCACTGGGAGAAGAGATGTCTGATGATGTGCTGCAAGGAGAATAGTTGCTAGGCACTGTGAAATCATAATCAAGTGTAGCACTCAGATACCAAGCAGCTTTGCCAATATCGACAACAATGGGGGCCTTCATCTTGCCCTGGAGCAGAAATCGAGTACCATCCTTGCTGGACTGAGGGCAGTAGAAATAGTTGATATTATTGATCAGTCGATCACCATACCAGGCATCTATGTTGTTGGTGCTGTTTGCCTTAACATAAAATGGGTAATACCCTCTTGGGACATCAAGTTGTGAGTCTCCATTGAACCATACTCCCGACCCAGAAAGATTGACTAGCAGGGTCCTTCCTGCAGCAAATGAATAGCCCCATTCATTTTTTGGCAAGTGATGGAAAAATGGATGCTTGATCCAAGACTTGTCCAAGTCAGGCCCTGCATCCACCCAGGAATGATGCACATGGACTGTGTCACCTGCCAATGGAAGAGTGGGTTGAGTAGATACTGGATGAGGGATGTGATATGGGCAAGTAGGGGCCATGCCAGGATTTATAATCCAAGATTTATCTCCCCGTACATCATAACATGCAATAAAATCACCTGATTCCGTTGACCAGGTAAAAGCACTGTGCGCATCAAAGGCAGCAATGTATTGTGCCTCTGGAGAAAATCCAACTGTGTGACGCTCAGGAAAGGACTCGGAATTGGATTGGGAGGATGGAATGGAAGAGTCAGAAGGAGGAGAGGCAAGTGGCTGAATGTGTGGGTCACCCAAAATGTCTATACATGCCATGTTGTTGTACCAAGGCTTTCCTGGATCCCGTAGAACTCGTACAATGAAGAGTCCACTATCTGAGACTGCAGTTACAACAGGATAGGTGCCTACAGGGAGAATGCCAAGTTTCACAGGGAGCACCCCATAGCCATAGATAGTGATGTTCCCATCAAAATCCTCGGTAGCAACACAATGGTCACCTTGGATAAACTCAATCCATGCTGGTGGATTGGGTGGATGATTCTGGAACTGAGTGATCATATGCTGATCATCAATGTCAGCAATCTCAATAACACCACTACCAAACCCAAGTGCAATGTATCGACCATCTCTTGAGAGTGCTGCACATGTCACAATGCCATTACGGACATCAGGATCATGGAATTCAGCTTCATAATTGATCTCTTCATGACCCCACATATCAACCTCCTTTGGCCATCCATCTAATTTCACCTCCATAAGTGTTTGGGCATTAAGTGAAGCCTCACTCAATTGAATCAAGTGGCTCAAAATCTTGCCAGAAAGACCAAAGACCCAAACAGGCTCAAAGAGGTGGCCATATAGTTCCCAAAGAGGTGATCCAGGTGGGCAGAAAAGAGATAATGATCGATGAATGACCCAAGAATGGCCTGCTGCCCCATAGAATACTGCCACACCCTCTTGCAGGAGTTCAATTACATCATGATTCTATTGAAAGCAATGTCACATCATTTATATAAACATAATATGAACCAACTCAGACTTACATTGTATTCATCAAATCCTGCTGGCACATGAGGGCACCCTTCCATGTGCAGGTATGTAAGGAAGTTTTGTGTAAGGAAGGAATTAAACTCGTTCTGCAATCCATTGTTATTGGACTCTTGTGAAAAGAGTTGTGCAGGGTCCAGGTGGTCAAGCAGATTGTTAATAACATATCGGATGTGTTGGGGTTGCTCCCACTTGAGTTTAAAATCTGCCCATTTTTCTTTGTCACTGAGAGGGGGATTAGTGGGTATTCTGAATTTATTCTCCTTGCAACAATTATTGAAAAGTTGAAGGATTCGTGGTCCAAGGAAAAATCCTTGCTTGTCATTGATAAAAAACACTTTGTCGTTTCCATTGCCAATTGGATCCCCCATTATGAATTCTTTCGCTGTGGCATGATAGAATTTAACACCTTCCACATCCTCTCCAATGATGGAGCTGATTGGTTCCAATGTGGCTTGGGCCTCATCCTCGGCAATTCCTAAAAGCTGTGACATAGAGTACACACTCAGTGATGTACGTGCCGCAATAATGGTGCCAACCAATAGGTGATACATCTTGGCTACATCGGCAGGCATTGCAGATGAATCAGGCATATAGGCTCTTTGAAGTATTCGCAAGTACTCCCAGTCGAGATTGGTGGGTGCATCAGAGAGATTGAGCAGGTACTGGAACTCTGTCTGCAGGGTGCGACCATGCCGTGTCCGCAAGATGACTTCGCGAATTCGAATTGAGGCCATAACAGGCAATTCACGACAAGCCAAAGTAAATGCATGCAGATCTTCCTCCGAAGGCTTCCATCGAGACTTCCTAATACAATCTCGAAGGCCATCTTCCACCATGCAACGGACTGTATGGTACTTCTCCTCCTTCGTAATTATGTCCACATCCTCACATGGTATGACAAGGCCCTGTTCCCGAGCTTCATCCCAAGCTGACACAACCAATGACTCGGGACGACAGCTGACAAATACTGCAAATGTAGCTGGCAACTCTTCGAGGATAAGGACAAGCTCCATCAGACATTTGAGTGCTTCTAGATCTCCGCACTCGTCCAAGCCATCCAAGATGATGACAAGGCGATCTTTTCCGGGAGGTAGTGTTTCCATCAGATTATGCATTGGCTCGATAACAAGAGCCTTCATTTGCTTATCTAGGGGCAGATCCTGGAACAATTGCAGATCTCGCTGCCGCAGGCGCCAAACAAGTGACAACCTGAAGTCCTCATCAAAAGATGCGAGTTGATGTGCCAGTGTGGAAGGGAACCGTTCAGTAGAATTAAGGCCCGATCCAGTCCGGTTTTTGTCCCAAAAAAACGATGCTGCCAGAGCACCTTGCACCTCGAGGGCGGATGCAACACTCATAGCTATAGCAGTTTTCCCCGACCCCGGGGATCCCCGTAACCAGACAAATCGGTTCTTCACGTCCTTCAAATGATTGAGTACAGAATCCCGTATCTTATCCTGAGTGGTTGGGAGGCACTCTGACTTGCTCTTCACATGAATGTACTGAGCAGATGCGGGCTTCAGTCTTGACAACTCCACTGAGAGTGTGTTAGCGGGGGTGTTCAGACGCATGGAGAACCTGAGAGACGCACATTGCCCTGATGATTGAATTGTCTGAAGGAGGTTCAACGTCGTTGCCTCCGCCTGTCGAGTTGTTTGGTTGGTTAATATTCAGCGCTTGAGAGAAAAATTTACAAACCGAGAACGAAACAATCGCCGTATTGATACACGTCTTTACATCACTTATGTCCCGAGCTATCTTTGTGGCCGATATGAATTTCACCAAACGCTTCAGACTTTTCAGGGATTCGATGCGCTTAACCTGGCCTTCCAAAGTGCTGTTAACGGCTTCGAGGTCAGATGAGCGGTCAAGGGAAAGGACTTTGCAACGTACGAGTGGAATTCTTTAAATAGGAAAATCACTTCGGGCGGGATTTGGCTCGTACAGAGCTGAAGTGGGCGCAATATGGTGATGTAAGCTTTACGGACCTCATCATGAAGGCCCTCGAGATTTTTATTATTGCTGTCAATGGTCTGCAAGTCGGGTGGAAGAAACATGAGCAACTCCGTCGCTGACCACCAGACCAAAATGTCACACAGACCTCATAACCTTGGAGCAACGTCACAAGGGAATCCAAAATTTGGCTGGCATATGGGACAGGCGAGATTTTGAAAGCAGAGGATGCAGATCGAAGCATGGATATGGTGACGCTGATAGCCGTTTCCTTTCTACCACCAGCTGGGATAGCGGACGACGATGATGTTTCCCCCGACGGAGGAGACAGCACACTGGTGTCCGTATCCATATCCATGTATTTTTCGTGTGCATTGAGGATTGCACGGGGGTCATAAATGGGTTGTATTGTAGAAGTCGAGTGGCGGTTGTCTATACTCCCCGGGAAGGAGGGGCGAGATAACGACGGCCTGGAACCACCCGGAGATGCGTGGCTGGGCATAGTCGGTACAAACTTCGTGAGATTGGGTGCGCTCGATAGGTCTGGATCGGGGCTTCTGCGGAGAAGCTCTGTTACAGGACGCCCTGGAGATATCCGCCGTTCCGAACCCTTAGACCCGCTGGAGGATTGCGGAGTAGATCGGACCCCGGGAGGCTGGAGATGGGGACCATCAAGCTGATCATAGCTGGTGTTATCATGGATTTGGCCTGTCCGAGCCCTTGTGAAACGAATCTGGGGAAGTGAAGAGTTCGAGGGTTGGGGTTGTGATGACCGCGGATCACCAGAAGACGGCGCAAGGGCGGGATATTGCCACGAAGGTTTCCGTTTGGGAGCCATAGCACCAGTGTAGATTGTTATCAATGCAAGAGATGAGGAGGGAGGGGAAAGCCTGCTCAGCCACGGCTGACTTGATATTTGTCAAAAGGCAGCAGATAGGCGCCCATGCATTGGATACGATGCAAATCCAATTGTGAGAACAAAGGGTTATTGGATGTTACCCTTTTTGGAGACAGGTACGGCTGCCAAAGTGAACCTACAAAACCCCTCTGAGATGAGCGCAAAAAATCACGTGTTTGATGAATTTACACAAATATGAAAATGATGATATTTTTTTTGAATCCGCCAATTACAATGAAGGAAATGAATAGGATGCAAGTGTGAAGACGCACGGGTGCCTTCATAACTGTGGGGCATTTAACGGAACAGAAAGTTGCATGCAGTAAGAAAAAAATAGTGGATGAAGGGGGGCGAGGGAATTGTGAGGCCAGTTTAAGTATACATATATATGGTTTGGTCAAGACCCCTGGCGATGGCGGTTTGGCTTAGCGGCCGGTGCCGGATTCTCTTCAATCCCATGTCTGGGTGGATCTTGGTTTGAGTCCTGTATGGTGTTTCTTTTTTTCTCCCTTAGAAAACTTTTAAGATAAAAAACTTCAATTCCAAGGGGTGATCAATGTCATGAAAAATGTACATTGGGTGGCTTTTGACTTCGCGATCAACCCCGGATCCGTGGCTGAAATTAACACTTTATATATTACTTTTAGGACTGGATCCATGTGAGGTCTACTTGGTCTAGTGGATTATAGTGCTGTTTATGAGCCTGTCTCCCCCCTGCTTGTGCAGGTTTGATTCATTCTTGGTGGATTTTTTTTTGCCACAGTTATTGCACGAGGATGACTTCAATGTATATATAACACCGATAAGCAATGCTACACTAACTGCACTAAACAAACCCTATTCTGAGCACATTCTACAATACACAAGTGCTGTAATGGTAATTAATAATTTTAGTTTGGTAATTGGGTTGGGTTGGGGAATAATGGGGAGGGGACAATGAGACCGCACGCAATGAATATTTATTACATAATAATGTCACATGTAGGCAATGGTCGTTGGCTGGTTTCTAAATCAATTCCCATCATTTTTTTGTTCAGCCATGATCACATGTATATTTCCTTTTGTGCTCATCTCAGAGGGATTTTGTAGGTTCATGTCAGAGTCTGGATTATTGTCGGAGTCGGAATACTGTCAGAGATCTGGAATGCTGTCAGAGACTGGGAATATTGTTAGAGTCTGGCAGACTGTCAGAAGATGGATAGAAGACAGATTGGGTTTCTGTCTGAGTCGAGGTCGGAGGTGGTGCAGAGTTCTGTTGGAGCGTGCGCACGGATATGCGGGCGGAAATATGCGGCGCGTCCGGAAGCGCTGTTCAAGGTTAGCAGAGTGGGATCGTGGCCTCAGCGACTCAGGTGGAGCGCTGTGCCCTGAGCTTGACATTTGGGGGAGATCCTGTATTTACGGATTGACACTCACAGCAGACTTCAAACAAGACTTGCAGGTGGAGCAGACCTGTAGGAGGAACGCGGACTCCACGAGCACGGATTCAGAGGGGGGGAAGCCCCCTTTGCAGAAGGAGAGACTCAGACCAGACAGGGGGGTACTCTAGTTGATTTCAGACTAAGGTCCCCGAAAGTATTTACAGGATATAAATAGGCAGGAGGGAAACACAGAAGGACCGGTCAGTCCGGCGTGGTCCGGTGCGGAAATAAGCGGGGATTGTTGTCAGGGCACACACCCTGACTAGCCCGGACCCGGACCCGCGTCCGGACCCGCTTCCACCTGCTGCGCTTCCCGCATGCATGCACGCTCCGCGCGCCACATGCTCCGGGCCCGGTTCCTACTCCTTCATGTGACTTCCGGGTATCCCCGGAAGTTTTCCTGATATGGTGGCCACTGTGGGAAGATGAGAAGTTAGCTTCCTTCTCATCTCCTTACCTACTGTTTATCTATTCATCTCCTTACCCACAGTAGGATTGTGCCCTGGATAGGGCTGTTCATAGGTCAGGCTGTGGACCATAGGGGAGGGTCATGGGGACCCGGGAGTCATCCCCTGACAATTGTCAAACTGAATGAAGGACAAGAGCCCGGGAAATGGGAGGCAATGAACTAAACAAAAGCGGATCAAGTGCCAATATTGACAGGTAATTGTCAGGGCACACCCGCCTGACCTGGCCCCACCCGGCCCCACTTCACCTGGTACCCCACCACCCAGTCTTCCCCTACCTCCTCCCCCCCTTCTTCTTTCTTTCTTTCTCCATTCCACTCTCTCTTTACTTATCTCACCTTCTCTTTATTTTCTCTTTATTCTACATGGACGACCTTTCCTTGTATCAATGTACCATTGACCCACCTGCAGTGCGCTCACGACACGCCCAGCCCAGGCGCCTCGGGCGACCCCCGCTATGTCCAGCTCGCGCGTTCACAGCAGACACCCTCGGGATCCCCCACGGGGACACCTGGGTGACTACGGCTGTATGCGAGGATGATGTGGCACCCATCATGTGACCTAAGCCGCATGTATATAAACATACCTGAAATGGGAACTGAAGAAGTAGCCTTCTTCTCACCCTTTTCCACTTCAGTCTAAGTGGCCAGGGACTGCCTCCTGAGCCGGGCCCGCCAGTATGCACGCCCGCTCCACACCCCGCGAGGCTTCTAGTGTCGGGTGTCTCACCCGGGCCTCCTCTACCCCGGACGCGTCCCTGACAGTAATAAAAGTGCATCAGCACATGGATCAAGTGCCAATATTGGCAAGTTAAGCAAATGAATGGATGAACAATATAGGCACTCAGCAAGGAATGAATGGTATGCCGCCGAGTGACAAGATGGCCAGAGAAAAGCGGAGGTCAGCGCGCGGCGCCGATACAAGTCCACAAATAAGCAGGGTCGGTGCGGTGCCGACACAAGTCCGCGAACAGAGGTTGATCTGCCAGCACTGTCACACAAGGACAGCATGAAGGCCAACAGAGGTACAGAGGGGAGTGGGAGTGTTGACCTGACCAGAGGTGTCAAGGACAACCAGAAGTGGCCAGAGGGTGCAGAGATGGGCAGAGGGTGTGGAGTGGGCAGAGGGTGCGGAATGCACGGAAGCGGGGCATGGCTGTGACCACATAGTGGGAAGCGATGAGTGTGGTTCAGATGGAGACAAGGCAGGCATGACTGAATGCCGGGAGCGCCAAGGGCTCAGGAACTGGAGGTAAGGTCGGAATGCCGGCAGGGTCTAGGTTCTGATTATTGGCCAAGTCTCACACAGTAAGGCAGGGGGCCAGACATGGGGTTGGGGGTTGGTTAGGATGGGTTTCGGGTCAGCGGATTCGCCTATCGGCATTGGTTTGCCACTGATGGAGCCCCGGGATTTGTCGGTTGTGACAGTTCACTTGGTTGCCAAGCAGGTGTCAGAAATGGTATTCAAGGTATTCATGGGAAGTGGAGTGGAGTGCGGTGGTGTGAGTGGTCACTTAGCTAATGTGCAACTCCATTGCAAGGCGTCTTGGGAGGTGGGACTTCGGCTTCAATGACTCAGCTGGAGCGTTGCGCCACACATTCTAGGCTGTCCCATATTTCAGGGTAGTGGGAGGACCTTGCGGCGACGTTTACTCAGACGAAGATGGAACTTAGGGATGAACTTAGAGGTGAGAAGACTTGGGGGGGATTTCTAGTCGATATTCAAACTGAGGTACATCAACAGTAAACTACAAGTATAAGTACGAAAGGAGAACAGAGAAGGGGCCGGTCGGTCCGGCATGGGATGGGAGCGGAATGGCAAGTGTGACAAAACTAAAAGGGCGATGAGGACTGTCATATTCGTGCATACTCGACCCCGACCTGACTTCCGGACCTCCACCCTCTTCACCTCCGGAGTCATAACCTACCGCTGCCGTTCCGATACTCACCTTCGGTCTTGGCAACACACCCCTCCTCTTACCTCTCCGACCCCTTCTCCGTCCGCTCCGATACTCATCTCGGACCGAACATCGCCCCACTCGCCACCCTTCCTACAACTCCGCTCCTCCCTCACAACACCACCACCCGTCATCCCCCTATGCTTCCCCCGTCCGTTCCGATACTCACCTTCGGACCTGACTACTCTCCTTTCCACCACTCCCTCTTCCTTACCTTTCCCCTCTCTCCTCCTTCCGTTACCCTTCCGCCAAGTTACGACCGTCCACCGCTGTTCCATACTTCGTACTCGGACACCGTTCGTACCTTACTCCGAGCCTTCCGTCATAGTCCCTACCTCGGACTTTGACTCCACCTCGGTCTTAGTCCATTGCATTGGTGACCTCATACTACGTAAACACCATTGCCAATATTCCTCGGACTTCCAACCCCGCCTCCGTAAGCTCCGTAAGCTCCGCAACCCCTGAGCTTCGTGGACCGCCTCCAGCACTCTCGCCGTTTTGTAATGTATTTCTCGCAATTCCCCCTCATCCCTATTTGGACTACTGCTTCCTTCTATTCTAGCCAGTTAGTCATCACCCCCACTTCCCCTCATCCTCCTGCCCCTCTGGGCCTCGCCCTCTCTACCTCCTTTCAGACGTATCACAGGTCTTGCCCTATGACCTTTGGTACTGCCCCGCTCCCTCTACCCTTTGTTCCCGTTCGGACGTCTTCGTTCCGATTCGGTCACCCTTTGTTCTCCTTGTGCTTTTGCCCCTTCTTTATATATATCGGTGCTTGTACATACTCGTCTGGTTTCAGTCCGAAATCGACCTGAAATGCCCCCTAGAGACTTCCTGCTCACCTACTGTGAAATTAAGGACCAAATGGACAAACAGCAATGGCACAGCGCTCCACTTGAGTCGCTGAGGCCAAGGTCCCTCCACGCTAAGTCTCCGATTCCACTCCGGAGTCGTCCGTTTCCGCCCCGTTCTAACAACATCCTAATCCTCCATATGTATTGTTGGTTGTTATAGTAGGTCATCCTTGAAGATATCATATTTTTATGTATTTTATTTGGGACACTGGACCTCTTGAAGCTGTTTTCCCGCGCGTTTTCAGGTTTCTAACTCCATGTCCCTATATCTCATTCATTTCTGGATGTTTTCTCACGTTCTTGGTATCATAAATTTTCATTTATTCCCACCTTTCCAATGGTACCAAGGTTGTGTCCTATTTCCTAGTATTCGTTGAGTTAGCAAAAGTTCGTGTGCACATTCAGTAATCACGTGTGTCATTCCCATAGTCGTTCGTATGCGGGCGCCGTTTCTGTTTAATTGTTCGGGATTTATGATATGCGTGGGTGTTTATTTCTTTCATATGGGCTTCTGTGATTTATTTCAGATTTTTCCCTCATGATTTAAGGTTGTTTTGCACTTTCCGTGCTTTGTTTTGACCGGGCTCTTCCTTAGGTGGATGGAAATTGGTCTTCGCGATCTGCCGAAGTGCGGATCTCGGTTCTGATGGCCGGTTCCCTGCGCATCGCCACCCTCACGTGTCATTACACATGATGCGGATTTCTATATTCCCGTCATGGGTATAACTTCACAACGGCTGGACTGTTTGGGCTGAAAATTTGCATAACTATAGTTCCCCATTTTTAAAAATTTCCGTGTAAATTTCGTTGTATGTTTTAATTATGGATCCTACGCAAACATCGTCTTTTCCCTAAGCTCGGACTTTTGATGTCACTATTCCCGTTATTGGATATCTCATTAACGCATGATCCTTTTATTATGAAAATTTGGGAGGATTAAGATTGGATCCCTTCCTTTCTAATGGGCTATCAAGCTTGTCTCGGTCGTTACTGGTTAATCTTCGCACTTCCCTTTTAGGCATTGTCCTCGTTTTGCAGGAGTTTTAGTCATATCTCCATTGTTTATAGGTAGTTTCCCCTGTAATTACTCTCATTGGTTCCGTTTGGAGGATATCTACATTTCCTATTGTAAACACGACTCTGACTTTTGCATTAGTTCCTGAGGAATCTTCGTTCCGTGGTACTTCCATCCTTGGCTATGTGTTTGGACGTGGGAAAGTAGTTTCCGTGGAGGTTCTCTGATTATTTTTATAGTCAAATCTTGGTCGATTGTCCTAATTCTTGGTTTAATATTTGCTATAAATTCCCCCGAGAATTCCGTCTCATTGATAGTAAGCTTGAAGTATTTTTGCTATTTTTCTTTCTTTCGATTTATCGTGTATAGTCATAATAATTCGTAAAAATTCGTAAAATTCGTTAAAATTCAGGTCCTTCTATTTTCTCATATCTACTTATTGTATGAGGTTTTTGTGATTTATCTGGCATATTTCCATAATGCGTTTCCATAGTGTGGCCGTTATTTCTCCTACACCGGCTCTGACACCACCTTCGGTCCGACTCCGGGACATTCCGGGTCCGACCCCAACCTCGACACCTCCCAGACGAGTACGCAAAACCTATGCTCCCGACTCCGGACCTCCACTCCGGAATCCCGTTTGCGTCTCTGTCTCCGGAACCTCCGGTCTCAGCTCTGACCTCGGACTTTGACCCCACCTCCGCTTATACCCATTGTATTGGTTAGCTCATTCCATTTAATTACGTTTGCCAATATTCCGCAGTTTAACTTCCGAGTTCGGACTTTCCGGACTTGCCTCGGACCTTGCAACTATTGCATTGTCCTATTCAATTCCGCTATTCTCCCTCATTCCTATTTGGGCTGCTGCTTCCTTTCTATTCAGTCAGCTAGCCATTCCCCACTCCCAACCTCCTTCCTTCCTCCTTGGGCCTTGGCCCTTCATTCCTCCTTTGAGAAACACCATTGAGTCAAACCCTTGACCCTCAGTGTTGTTCCTCTTTCCATCTCCCTTTGTCTCCTTTCATCCTACCCTCGCTCCTTTCGATTCCGGACCCCTCCTTATATACAATGTACCTAGTAACTTGTAACCTCAGTCCGAAATCGACATGAATTCCCCCCAAGAGACTTTCCCTCTGCTAGATCCGAAATTAGGGACCCCTAGGACAACCAGCAATGGCACAGCACTCCACCTGAGTCGCTGAGGCCAAGGTCCTTCCACACTAAGTCTCCGATTCCACTCTGGAGTCGTCCGAATCCGCCCGGTTCTACAGACTTAGCAAGGAGGGACCTTGGCCTCAGTGACTCAAGCGGAGCGCTGTGCCATTGCTGTTTGTCCATTTGGTCCTTAATTTCATAGGAGGCAAGCAGGAAGTCTCTAGGGGGCATTTCAGGTCGATTTTAGACTAAGGCCTCAAACGAGTATGTACAAGTGCCGATATATAATGGAGGGGGCGAAAGCACAAGGAAACAAAGGGGATCCAAATCGGAATGAAGGCATCCGAACAGGAACAAAGGGATGACAGAAGTGGAGCGGTACCAAGGGTCATAAGGCAGAACCTGTGGTACGTCCAAAAGGAGGTAAGGAGGGTGAGGCCCAGAGGGGCAGGAGGATGAGGGGAAGTGGGGATGATGACTAACTGGCTAGAATGAGAAGAAGCAGCAGTCCAAATAGGGATGAGAGGAAAATGCAAGAGATACATTACAAGCGGCGAAAGTGCTGAAGATGATCCATGGAGCTCAGAGGTTGTGGAGCTTATGGAGGTTACGGAGGCCGGGTTGAAAGTCCAAGGAATATTGGCAATGGTGTTTACATAGTATGAGGTCACCAATGCAATGGACTAAGGCCGAGGTGGAGTCAAAGTCCGAGGTAGGAACTATGATGGAGGCTCGGAGCAAAGGTACTAGCAGTGTCCAAGTACGAAGTACGGGACAGTGGTGGAAGGTTGTAACTTGGCAGGGGATTGATGGAAGAGGGCCAGAAGGAAGGAGGAAGGAGGAAAGGTGTGGTGGAGAGGAAAGGTGTCAGGTCCGAAGGTGAGTATCAGAGCGGACGGGAGAAGAGTAGGAGGAAGTGGAGGAGTGGGAGGAGGAGTAGTAGGAGGGTGGTGAGAGGGGTGGTGTTCGGTCCGAGGTGGGTATTGGAGTGGATGGAGATAGGACAGGAGAGGGACGGAGGTGTGGAGGTGGAATGGGAGGTGAGAGGAGGTGTGGTGCCAGGACCGAAGGTGAATATCGGAATGGACAGTGGTAGGGTAGGACTCTGGAGGTGGTGTAGGAGGAGGTCTGGGAGTCAGGTTGGGATCGGGTATGCAACGATATGACAGGTGAGTTCAAAGTGCAGGTATGTAAGGCATGAATTTTGCTCGGAAAAAGCGAGAAAAAGTGTTGGTGTGGTGCCTAGTATGTCCACAACAGCGCTTGAGCCATTAAAATGCAAATTGACTTATGTATAGATGCATAGCGATGGGGTCATGATGCAGAGTGCTTGAGTTGGATGCCAACTTAGACCTGGCCCTGCTCAGCAACCATAGACAGGACTAAACCTATCCCCATCCCCCAGTACAACCTTTGAATGACATGTGGTTTGTTCTCCTCGAAATACCCCTTCAAAAAATGAGACTTTCATTTCAAAACTGGCTGAAGATATATCTGGGAGCACTATTTTCTTGAGTAAATCATAAATTGAGCTTCAGTGAATTTTTTTCAAGTTTGATATTGCATCAATTCATGCCTGCTAGATATGGATCATAACAAACCACTTATACATCATAAGGAAAAAGAAAAAACCCATATGCACCAACAAAAACACAAAAACACGATTTGTGTTGGGGTCTGGTTGGGACATCTGGTGGACGGCATCTAAACACAGACAGACAGCAGGGAATTGTCTGGTTAGGGTGTCTGGTGGGACTGTTCCTATGCTGGGCTGCAAGTAGGTGCATGGTGAAGGGGAAGCAGACCGTTGAGAGTGTTGTGTGCATTGAGGGTGTTGAGTGTGCTGAGATAGTGATAGATACTGATAGAGGAAAAAATATTACTAAAATGTTAGAATGTTGATAAGTGAAATAATCAGTAGTGACATAGCAAATGTATAATGGGCTGAGATCTTGAGGAGAACAGAGAACTCTCCTATCAATTCTGGTGTTAGAGTGTGTACATAGATTGTCGCTTTTCTTGACTATTCTTCAGCCATGTCCTTCCAGGGCTGGCTTCATGAAGGGCTATGGTTTGGACATAATTGCAGAGCATGGGCGCCACACTAGTGAATAGGTGTCAGGGCAATAGCCCCAAACCCTGAGCCATATGTAATTACAAGGTACATATAGTCATGTGGGTAAGCGGTAACTTCTGGGTTAACCGCTGAAGGAGAGAACGAAGGAAGGTCAGTTGGGAGGTTCAAACGAGACCACCACCGAGCTGTTCCCTGGTTCTTTAGTTAGGAGGGGGGAAGTGTACTAGTAATATTTGTTGTAATTATAGTACCAATCCGAGTGTTTTGGCTAATTCTATTTTATGGGTTAGTCTAAAAGTTTCTGAGAATTGATTTCCAGATAAACAAAGCCCTGCGGAGCTGTTCCTCTATTGTAATTTCTCAATTTGTCTGGGTGTAATTCTGTGTAGGATTGTTTAATTTGGATTTTAACTTGAATTAAATCTTTTACTTGGTGAATTTTCAAAGATTCTACTCAGTTAATGGGTTTAGATTGTGTCTGAAGTGTCCCTTGAGTTTGTTTTATTTTTGTTTTATTTTATTGCTTGTTTTAACAGTAGCAAAATAACTGTTTTGTGTTTACACTTTGAAATCTGGAGTGTTAACCAGCTCTCCTGTTGAAATATTTACTTAATATTTCTCTCCCTAATTGCTGCCTTTTACTACAGTGGCAATCTTAACTGTATATCACTTTTTCGCACTGGAGTGACAACCAGAAATGCTTGAGAAAAATAATACTCTATTTTCTTACTTCTCTGAGGGGGGGCGAAAAGTCGCAGAAAGGGTCTCCCTTTTATACTCCTTGGGTTGCCTTCCTTTTTCATGCTCTACCTCATATTTACAGGATTTATTTGCAGTGTATTTTCCTCAAACTGAATAAAAATGAATTTTTCATGCTACAGTTCTACTGTGCTCAGCTGTGCTGAACTGCAGCTCTACTGCAGTCAGACTGTGCCTAGAATCCTTATTGTCCTTCCTCGCCTAAACTATTTTAAGGGTTCAATTAGAACTTGACTGTGCTGCATTTGTTGCAGTTTCCTATTTCAAATTCCTCATATTTACCATTAAGTTCGCTATGACTCGGTCATTCTGAATTCAAACTTCGCATTACTATGCGTACAGCTGCGCTGAGACCTTCAGCTAATTTATTCTATTTTTATCCAGTAACATTTAGTTGAAATGAGACTTGAAATGATAAATGAGTGAATTATTCAGGTTTAGAACCGAAAGAAAAAGTTGCTAGTAGTCAAGAATTGTTCAAATGAATGTGTTATAGCTCTCTGCTTCATTAGTATATTGTTCCCTAAAATTCCTGCCATGGTCCATCATAGTTTAGTGGATTTCGTGGATTTCGTCCATCTCCCCCGATTCTCCTTTGTATTAGTCCTTCATATGTATTGTTTGTTGTTATAGTAGGTCGTCCTCGAAGATATCATATTTTTATGTATTTTATTTGGGGCTCTGGACCTCTAGAAGCTGTCTTCCCGCACATTTTCAGGTTTCTAACTTCATGTCCTTGTATCTCATTCATTTCTGAATGGTTTTCACATTCTCGGCATCATAAATTTTCATTTATTCCCACCTTTCCAATGGTACTAAAGTTGTATTCTATTTCTTGGTATTCGTCGAGTTAGCAAAAGTTCGCATGCACATTTAGTAACCACATGTGTTGTTCCCATAGTCGTTCGTATGCGGGCGCTGTTTCTGTTTAATTTTTCGGAATTTATTGTATGTGCCGGTGTTTGTATCCTCAATATGGGCTTCCATGATTTATTTCAGATTTTTCCCTCCTGTTCTAAAGTGTTTTTGTACTTTCTGTGCTTTGTTTTGACCAGGGTCTTCCTTATTAGGACAGAAATTGGTCTTTGCAATCTGCCAAAGTGCGGATCTCAGTTCCGATGGCTGGTTCCCTTTGCATTGCCACCTTTAAGCATGATGCGGATTTCTATATTCCCGTTGTTGGTGTAACTTCACAATGGCTGGACCATTTGGGCTGAAACTTTGCATAACTATAGTTTCCAATCTATCATATTTTCTATGTAAATTTCGTTGTGTGTTTTAAATATGGATCCTACGTGAACATCGTCTTTTCCCTGAGTCATGACTTTGATGTTGCTTATCCCATTATTGAATATCTCATTGATGCATACCTTTTATTATGAAAATTTGGGTGGATTAAGATTAGATCCCTTCCTTTCTAATGGGCTATCAAGCTTGCCTCGGTCATTACTGCTTGTTCTTCGCACTTGCCTTTTAAATGTTGTCCTCGTTTTCCGAGAGTTTCAGTCATATCTCCATCGTTTATGGGTAGTTTTCCCTGTAATTACTTTCATTGGGTCCGTTTGGGAGACATCTACATTTCCTATCATAAACACGACTTTGGATTTTGCATTGGTTCCTAAGGAATCCTTGTTCCATGGTACTTCCAGCCTCAGCTATGTGTGTGGGCGTGGGAAAGTAGTTTCCATGGAGGTTCTCTGGTTGGTTTTATAGTCAAATCTTGGTTGATTGTCCTAGTTCCTTGTTTAATATTTGCTATAAATTCCCCCGAGCATTCCGTCTTGTTGGTGCTAAGCTTGAAGTATTTTTACTAATTTTGTTTCTTCCAATTTATCATATGTAGTCATAATAATTCATAAAAATTCAGGTTCTTCTATTTTGTCATATCTACTTGTTGTATGGGGTTTTTGTGATTTATCTGGCATATTTCCATAATGAGTTTTCATAGGGTGACCATTATTTCTCCTACACCACTTACCCACATGACTATATGTACATTGTAGTTACATATGAGAGAAAAAAAGAAAAAAGAGTTGCATTGAATTTGAAATTATCAATGAGTGTTTTGTTATTGCCACTTTAAAGTGGACGATTTGTACATGTTGGCGACAGAAATTGAAGGAATGAATGGGGTGGGGCCATCACTTTGAAGTGAATGGCAATACATGGGTATCGCAAAGAGGAAAAGGGGGGTTTTTTCGAAAATAAATTTCGACCCAAAGATTATATATCCTCACTTGTTCCATGAGGATTCATGTGTAAATGGTGTTTACACATGAGCGGTGGTGGATGTGGGTTGGATGGAGTATAAATTTCCGCAATTGTTACTTGTGGTTCCTCATATACAATATTGTGTGCAGGGCCTCAAGTTGGGGGAAGGTGTTTTCATGGGTGCCTCAATGGCATATTACCATGTCACTTTCCCTTTCCTCAAGGGTAGAGTTATTGTCCTGGAGGAGGGTTTTCCTCTGGATTGTTCATCTGGACATCCGATTGCTGCATTGGGTGCAATGACATAGCCTGAGCTACAGTGTCAAGCTGTGGGCTCGACAAAGTGGGCACTTCCTGGGTGGAAGTGGGTTGTTGTGCTCCTGAGCCACTTGGCTCAGGTGTGGAGTACAGTAAGTTTACTGTTCTTCCCATGGGGAAGGGTGGTTGCTGGCTTGTTTGTCCAGTGCAGAGACTTGCATCTCTCTCTCAGTACTTGGAAGCTTTCACTTCCTGCCCACAGCTTTTGCAGTGCGTTCCTCAGGAGTCCTGAGTGGTTTGAACTGGGACTTTATATAGGTGGCTTTGCCTAGACTTTTCCAGGAGATTTGTCCCATGTTCCCCAGGGAATTGTACTCCTCTGCGAGTTTTGTGATACTTGGGAGTTCCAAGAAATATTTCTTGGTTTCCTTCGCTTTTTCACGAAGGGTTTTGTGTACCTTGCCACTTTTAAGGTGGCTTCAGCTTGTTCATACCAATGTACGAATGCTTTTCCACTCATGCTTGTCCACCAAGCATATGTGGTGTCGTGCACTGTAGGAGTGCATAATGGGTGTGCTCAATTTCATGGAACCTTATGCAGCAAATACATCAAAATTGGGCTCCCGCCCTTGTACATTATTAGGAAAAAGGAATCGTAGGAGGGAGTAATGAGAAAGAAGAAAGAGGGTCTTCGTACAAACCAAAAGAGCCTTTTCGCAAAGGAATTGGTGGAGAATTGGTGGAGAAATTCAACCTGAGATGTCCTCATGTGCAAAGTCTGTGCACTTGACTGCAACCATGGGAACAAGGTCAAAAGTTGACAGAAGAGGACGATCTTGGCGTCATTAAATCCGGAAAAATGCCCAAAGACTCAGCGTTGAATTTCACCTTAATTGGTTCAGTGGTTGTGGAGATATTCTGATTGTCGGGCATGATGGGAGTCATGGGATGATATGAACTGTTCGGATGCTCACATGTGAGCTAGTCTCAATGAAAAATATGGGCCAGTCAAATGATATAAATGCTGAAGAAGTCATTGGAGGAGTCTTGGAATTATGGCATTTTATTTGGGCCATGTTTCCCTGTGCACAGAAAATCAAGATATGTATACTGCATCTGAGAATTCCTGTTCTCAGTTAAATCTCCACCAAATTTCACAAACTCGGTATCATTAGAAAGCTATGGATAAGGAGAGTCGAATGGAATAAAGGGACGGAGTTTTGATGCAGTGTTTGGAGTGGTATGAGGAAGTGTGTGTTTTTCTTTTCAATTTCTTTTGTTGTTTGGAATTTTATTCTAAGCCAACAGCAGCCAAACCCTACTGCTGTTGTTGGTGGAGGCTTAGCTCAGCCAAACCCATATATTTTGGACTCTTTTCACAAATTGTATGTTTGCTGTATGGGTAGCCCACTCCACCTCTGGCTCCAACACAACATCCAACACTACCTCCGGTCCGACTTTACTCTGGGTCTGATCCCAACCTTGTACCTTCCAGACCAGAGCTTGTGATGCTCCACACCTCCAGCTCCAGACTCCTGTACCAGAACCCCATTGCACCTCCACCTCTGGAACTCCGGTCACATCTCCGCCCCAGACTTTGACCTCCTCCTCCATCTTATCTCCTTGTATTCCTTATTGCATTTCATTTATTATGTCTAGCCAATATTCTGGACTTAGACTTCCAACTCCAGACCTCTGGAACTTACTCCAGACCCTGCAGTCTCTACTGCATTGTGTCATTTATGCCTCTTCCTTATTTAGATGGCTGCTTCCTTTCCATATTAGTCAGCTGTCATTCCCCACAACCCACTCCACTCCTTCCCCTCGTGGCCTTGCCCTTTTGGGAAGCACCATGGAGTTCTAACCCTTGACCCTTGGGGTTGTTCCCTCATCCAGTCCCCCTTTGTCTCCTTCCAGTTCCCTTTGTTCCCTTTGGGTTCTATTTGTCCTCTGACTCCACTCCTGTATTATTATATATACACTCTGTACATAGTTTCCTGTACCCCTAGTCTGAAATCGATGACAGCTAGAGAACAAGAATTGACTGGATTGTCCCCCCAAGAGACTCCCCCTTGTTAACCTGAAATTAAGGACCACCTTAGACAACAAGCCAACAGCACAGCGCTCTACTTGAGTTGCTGAGGCCAAGGTCCCTCCTTACTGAGTCCTGTCATATCCGTGCATACCCGACCCCGACCCGACTTCCGGACCTCCACCCTCTTCACCTCCGGAGTCATAACCTACCGTTGCCGTTCCGATACTCACCTTCAGTCTTGGCAAACACACCTCCCCCTTACCTCTCCGACCCTGTCTCCATCCGCTCCGATACTCATCTCGGACCGAACACCGCCCCTCTGTCACGACCCGGCGTTCCCCGGGGCCAGACGACCTCCTCCCTGACCCTCTCCCACGCCCGAACACTCCCCGCACACTCCGCTCGCCGCCCGTCGCCGTCTAGCCACTTCCCGCCACCTCTCCACAACCCCTCTCTTGATTGTCGTTGAACGACCTAGCGGCGCAGAGCGCCGCGACCTGTTGTTCCATGCTTCGCCGCACCTTGTTACCTCGCGGCGAAGGTCACGCTTGACCTTCGCTGTCGTGAACACGTGCTCTTTGTTTGTTTTCCTCTTTCCTTTCTCCGCCCGCAATCTCCGCGAGATCTGGCGACTTATTCCCCATTCAGTTCCCTAGCGCTTATATACAGCTTGTAGCTAATGCTTGTACTGTAGTTCGAAATCAACTAGAATTACCCCTAGAGCTTACCTCTGTCCCCGCGAGACCTCTGACCTTCTAAGTATCGGGACCGCGTCGAGAACGAGGCGCAACGCTCCTCCTAGAGTCGTTGAAGCCGAAATCCCGGCTCTCTCGCCTAAGTAGCCTCGGCCTCGAGATCGGTGGGGTTTATTCCTCGCTAAAGCTCGGTCGTGTGTAGGACGCCTATTCCACTAGCGGGCAACGCTCGGTCGCCTACGGCTACCCTTGGCGAGGATTCGCACGGTTCTGACAGTATTTCAAACTCCCTATCGCTCTTGACGCCCTTACGATGTCACAACGTATGACTCGCTCGCAGAGCAGGAACGCTGCGGCAGGACCTTCTACGACGCCTTATAGAGACTACAGCTCTAGTACGCCATTTGAAAGAGGTAGGACAGAGGAAAGACAATTCGAGAGCTTTACGGCGGGCGATGAGTACTACCCACGCTCCTCAACCCCGAGAAGGCGACGACGAGACGCTAGCAAAAGCGACTCGGACGACGACTTAAGGGGTGGTAACGAGGGCGATGAAACAGCTCAGGCTCCGCCACCGCCGGTGACTGAGAGAAGGACTTCAGGCACGGCAGCTGAAGCAGCCGCTGCGGCTACCCAAGACAATGGTGAGGATGACATCGAGGAAATCAATCCCGAGGAAGTCGATCCGAAGGATAAAGTCAACTTCATGCTCACCAGGGCAATCTCGGAACTAACCCGCACTACCCGCAGCATCCGCCTGATCATCCCTACACCTCCGCCACCAGCACCACCTCCTCTGCCTCCACGCCGCGAACCCCCCGTAAAAAGGTCCGCGAACCCGACCAGTTCGACGGATCAGACCCTAAAAAACTCCGCACGTTCTTCGTTCAATGCGAAGTGAATTTCAAAACTCGAGCCTACGCCTTCCCCGACGAATCCGACAAGGTGTTGTATGCAGTGTCATACCTAAAAGGGCCGGCCCTCGATTTATTCGAGCCCGACCTCCTCCGCCGTCATCGCCTAGGTCGAGAACCACGTTGGATGAACGACTGGGAAAGGTTTGTGCATGAGTTAGAGCGCAACTTCGGCCCGCACGACCCTATCGGCGAGGCCGAAGAGTTGTTGTTCAACCTCACGATGAAGGATGGGCAACGAGTTGGTAAATACGTGATTGAATTCAACCGCTATGCGGGCAAATTGGATAATTTCGGCGAAGGGGCACTCCGCGCCATGTTCTATCGCGGATTACCGGATCGAATTAAAGACGAGATCACTCGATTCGGTAAGCCCACGTCGTTATACGACTTACGAGACCTAGCCGAAGATATCGACGGCCGCTACTGGGAACGTAAGGTTCAGACCGAGCGGCGCAACAAGCCCGCTCACGATGCTAACGACAAGTCGCCGCCTAAATCCTCTCCCGCAAAACACCAACGCCCTTCCGACCCCCCACCTAACCCTAGTAACAAAACGCCAAAGGACAAGGAGTCCAACGGCAAACCAAAACCCGACCTCGCCGCAAAACTCGACAAAAATGGCAGGCTTACGAAGGAAGAGCGCCAACGCCGCTTCGATAATAAGCTCTGTATGTTCTGCGGAAAGGCCGGTCATGTAGCTAAGGATTGCTACAAGGCTGGTTCTAGCGCTTCCAAGGCTAGGGCAGCCAAGGTGGCAACGCCTGAACCGGAGTCAGACTCGTCGTCTGACCCAAAAAATTAGCCGGCAACCATCCGGACCACGCACGATCGGACGGTTGCGGTCAACCGGTTCGTGCGCAGAGGGAGGTACGCTTGAACGCGTCCGCCCTCTCCAGCCCCAATTCTTTCTCTGTCCCGGTTTCCTTTTGTTCCATTGACGGTCGATTTCCTAATTCAAGGGGGAATGCCCCCGGCTCTCCTTTGTTTTCTACTTCCGGGACTCCTGTCTCCCATGCGCATATGTTTTCTCCTGACGGTCTACTTTCCCCAGAAAAATGTGATCCCTCCGTTGTTTTCTCCGCTCTTATAGATTCAGGCTCCTCTGACTGTTTTATTGATACAGAATTGATTAATAAAATAAAGATCCCGACCTATACCGTGACCCCTATGCAGCTCCGCTTATTCGACGGCACCACAAACAATGTGATAACCCGCGCCGTCGACCTCCCCGTCCATTTTATTACCGGTGATGTTACCCCGATGACATTCTTTGTCACCCCATTGGATGGCTCTTGTGCTATCGTCCTTGGACATAACTGGCTCGCCCGATACAATCCGTTGATTGACTGGGTAAAGAGCAGTTTAACTTTCCAGACGTCTGAACAATCCAGTCCGATCTCCCAGAGCTCTCCTGAACCATCGCCGAATGCTGTTCCTCCAGCGGACACATCGGTTCCCGTATCCAAAGACACACCGAGTAATCCCGACCGCCAGGCTCCTTTGATCGAGTTAGTCAGCCCTGCGGCATTTGTCCGCGCTGCCCGACTAGAAGGTTCCGTAACCTTCAGCCTGAGCATCCCGTCCCAAGCGAGCGAGCTGCGCTCATCCACCCTGTCCGAGCCCGCCGACCTCGAAGCCGTACCGAAGGTCTATCACGAATTCGCCGATGTGTTTAGCAAAAGCAAGGCTAACACTCTGGCGCCACATCGTGAGTTCGACCTGAAGATCGAGCTAGAGGAAGGTGCGCACCCCCCGTTGGGAACCCTTTATTCCCTATCCCCGACCGAACTTGAGGCTCTTCGAGCATTCCTAGACGAGCACCTGGCAACCGGCTTCATTAGGCCGTCTTCATCGGCTCACGCCGCGCCGGTGCTCTTCGTCTGCAAGAAAGATGGATCACTCCGTCTTTGCGTGGATTTCAGGGGCCTCAATCGGATTACAAAGAAAGATAGATACCCGCTGCCTCGCATAGCAGACCTGCTAGATGCCCCGAGCCGAGCGAAGGTCTATACAAAACTCGACCTGCGGCACGCCTACCACCTTGTGCGCATCGCCGCAGGCGACGAGTGGAAGACCTCGTTCCGAACCCGCTATGGTTCCTATGAATGGCTAGTCATGCCATTCGGGCTCACCAATGCACCTGCGGCGTTTCAGCGGTTCGTCAACTCTATCTTCGCCGACCTCCTAGATGTCTGTGTTGTCGTATACCTGGATGATATCCTAGTGTACTCTGAGGACGAAGCCTCTCATGAGGAGCACGTCCGGGAAGTCCTCCGCAGGCTTCGACAGCATGGGCTATTTGCCAACCCGAAGAAATGTGAGTTCCATACCGAGACTACGGAGTACCTCGGGTACGTACTTTCTCCTAGCGGACTTGCCATGTCCTCAGAGAAGGTGAAGGCCATCCAAGATTGGCCCGAGCCCCGTAAGGTAAAGGACATCCAGTCCTTCTTGGGATTCGCCAATTTCTATCGGCGATTCATCCACGAGTATTCCGATATTGTGGTACCACTGACCCGGCTCACCCGAAAGGGGGCCCCTTGGGTATTCACCGACGATTGTCGTTCGGCTTTCCAACGACTTAAGGACGCCTTCACTTCCGCCCCCATTTTGACCCATTGGGTTCCCGACGCGCCGATCATAGTCGAAACCGACGCCTCCGATTACGCGATTTCAGGCATTATCTCTATCCGCTGTGCGGATGACGAGATACGCCCTGTCGCTTTTCGTTCGAGGACGTTGACGGCGCCGGAACTCAACTACGACACCCACGACAAGGAGCTTCTAGCAATCTATGAAGCATTCCGAGGGTGGCGGCACTACTTGGAAGGCTCCGGTACCCCCGTCGATGTGGTTACCGACCACAAGAATTTGGAATACTTTTGCACCACGAAGCTCCTAACGCGCCGCCAGGCTCGTTGGTCTGAGTTTCTCTCTCAATTTAACTTGGTTGTCCGTTTCCGCCCGGGTAGACTCGGCGCGAAACCAGATGCGTTGACTAGACGCTGGGACGTCTACCCCAAAGAGGGGGATAGGGACTACGCTCGCGTAAACCCTCAGAACTTCCGACCGGTGTTCACGCAGGAGCAGCTCGCGTCCTCCCTAAGAGCTACATACCTCACCGAACCCGTGCTACGAGCGAGCTCCCTCGTCGACGTCGACGCCATCCACAAAGACATCCTAGCCGCCCTCTCCGCTGATCCCACCATCGCCGACTACCTCGCCGGCCCGATCCCAGAGGACTCCCGTTGGTCTCGAGACGCAGATGGCCTATTACGGCTAGACAACCGAATCTACGTCCCCGATGCCAACGACCTCCGGCTTCGCATCCTGAGGTATAAGCATGACCACCCGCTCTCTGGCCACTTCGGGCAGAACCGAACCTTGGATCTGTTACGCCGAGAGTACACCTGGCCGGGCGTCCGCACATTCGTCAAGGACTATGTGTCCTCCTGTACGGCTTGCGCCCGCGCTAAGACCCCACGACACAAGCCGTATGGCTTGCTCAAACAGCTACCTATCCCCGAACACCCGTGGCACTCCATATCAATGGATTTCATTGAGCAACTTCCCGACTCCTCCGGCTTCACGGCTATTTTGGTGATCGTCGACCGGCTATCAAAGCAGTGCGTCTTCGTGCCGACGACCGATACCATAACAGCCCCGGAGTTGGCGAAGTTGTTCCTCCTCCACGTCTTCTCCAAGCACGGCGTTCCATCCCACATAACCTCTGATAGGGGTTCAGAATTCGTTTCCCACTTTTTCCGCTCCCTTGGCAAGGCTCTGGACATTCGCCTACACTTCACCTCGGGTTACCATCCCGAAGGCGACGGTCAGACCGAACGAATGAACCAAACACTGGAGCAATATCTGCGCGTCTATTGTAACTACCAGCAGGACAATTGGTCTGAGCTCCTGCCCCTGGCGGAGTTCGCCTATAATAACGCGCCGAATGCTACAACCGGTGTTTCACCGTTCTTTGCGAACAAAGGTTACCACCCGAACCTTGCCGTACACCCCGAGCGAGATCTGACTTCGGCGCGAGCCCAGGAGTACTCAGTCGATCTTGACTCCCTCCACCAATTCCTACGCGAGGAAATGAACCATGCGCAGCAACGCTACCAAGGCCCTGCAGATGCTCGACGGCTACCTGCTCCCCCGTTCAGCATTGGCAGCTCCGCATTCGTGAAGGCCAAGTACTTCCGCACCACTAGGCCTTCGGCGAAGCTCGCCGATAAGAACCTTGGGCCGTTCGAGATCATCGCGCAGCCAGGTTCTCATTCTCGTACTCTCCGCCTCCCCGACACCATGAAGGCTGTACACCCAGTCTTTCATGTCTCCCAACTTGAGCCCGCTGTTCCCAACCCCATCCTGAACCGCACGCAGCCGCCACCGCCGCCAATCGATATCGACGGCGAACTTGAATATGAGATCGCCGAGATCCTCGACTCTAAAATCGATCGCCGGCGAAGCTGCAAGCTGTTGTACCTTGTACGTTGGGACGGTTACGAAGGGACTACAGAAGAGACTGAGTGGCTCCCCGCGACCGAACTTGGTCACGCTTCAGACCTCGTTGCGGACTTTCACTCACGATACCCGGATAAGCCGGGACCAAATCGCGCCTAAGGCACGGGACGGAATGGATGGATTGCGCTTAAGGATCATGTAAGAACAAAGTGGAGTAGGAGTCGGAAGTAGACGTCGCGGGATGATCGACCCTAGACCCCGTCACACTCGCCTCCCTCTCCCCCGCTTCCCTCGCCTCGCGCCTCGCCCTCGCCTCCATCAACCGCCTCTCTTCAGTGTCACAAACGTGTTCCAACAATCGTCCCGCCACGGCGGTTAGACCAGAGATCGCTTGATGGATGTCGCGAAGCACATCATAGATCCTGTCCTTCTCGTTGACCACCTCATCTTCCTCCGTCTCCACATCGTCCACATCCATCGTTGACCCCTCTCCCTTCGGCGCTTTGATACGAGGTCGCTTCGTAGATTGAGGCGTCCCCGCTCCGCGTACACACTTCTGCCTGGACTTCTGACACGCGGCGCAGACGCCACGATCGCTGTTGCCTTTGACACACTCCACGCCTCTCTTCACGCAACGTTCGCAGGGGGGCAGTCCTTCCCCCGCCACTGATGTAGCAGCAGGACGCTTTGATCAGGGCGATCAGTAAGGGTTCCTGGCAAAGATCACACTGATCGGGGTACTCACCTTGCCTGCGACCACATCTGACGCCTTCGATCGCCTCTCCTCCTCAGCGGCGAGACGTGCAGCCTCAGCTCGAGCCCTGGCCGCCTCTTCCTGTTGTTGGGCCTCACGACGCGCAATCTCAGCCCTGCGACGCCGCAACCTCTCCGCCTGTTTCTGCTCCATCAGCTCTACATCGTCATCGGACTGATCGACGATGTCCTCCTTGCTCCACGTCCTTATATCCGTTGGATTTTTCTTGGGAGCCATGAGGTTGGAAGATCAGGTTGTTGTGGTGGTAAGTTCGATCACCGCGCCGGCGGAACCAAAATTTCGGGCTCAGCCGAGCCGGTTCCCACGCCAGTTCCTTGGGACTTCAAGGGTTCAGTCCTAAGAGGGGGATACTGTCACGACCCGGCGTTCCCCGGGGCCAGACGACCTCCTCCCTGACCCTCTCCCATGCCCGAACACTCCCCGCACACTCCGCTCGCCGCCCGTCGCCGTCTAGCCACTTCCCGCCACCTCTCCACAACCCCTCTCTTGATTGTCGTTGAACGACCTAGCGGCGCAGAGCGCCGCGACCTGTTGTTCCATGCTTCGCCGCACCTTGTTACCTCGCGGCGAAGGTCACGCTTGACCTTCGCTGTCGTGAACACGTGCTCTTTGTTTGTTTTCCTCTTTCCTTTCTCCGCCCGCAATCTCCGCGAGATCTGGCGACTTATTCCCCATTCAGTTCCCTAGCGCTTATATACAGCTTGTAGCTAATGCTTGTACTGTAGTTCGAAATCAACTAGAATTACCCCTAGAGCTTACCTCTGTCCCCGCGAGACCTCTGACCTTCTAAGTATCGGGACCGCATCGAGAACGAGGCGCAACGCTCCTCCTAGAGTCGTTGAAGCCGAAATCCCGGCTCTCTCGCCTAAGTAGCCTCGGCCTCGAGATCGGTGGGGTTTATTCCTCGCTAAAGCTCGGTCGTGTGTAGGACGCCTATTCCACTAGCGGGCAACGCTCGGTCGCCTACGGCTACCCTCGGCGAGGATTCGCACGGTTCTGACACCCTCCACCCTTCCTACTACTCCGCTCCCCCTTCACAACACCTCCACCCTCCCGTCATCCCCCTACGCTTCCCCCGTCCGCTCCGATACTCACCTTCGGACCTGACTACTCTCCTTTCTGCCACTCCCTCTTCCTTACCTTTCCCCTCTCTTCTCCCTCTGTTACCCCTCTGCCACCCTTCCACCAAGTTACGACCTTCCACCGCTGTTCCATACTTCGCACTCGGACACCGTTCGTACCTTACTCCGAGCCTCCGTCATAGTCCCTACCTCGGACTTTGACTCCACCTCGGTCTTAGTCCATTGCATTGGTGACCTCATACTACGTGAACACCATTGCCAATATCCCTCGGACTTTCAACCCCGCCTCCGTAACCTCCATAAGCTCCGCAACCCCCGAGCTTCGCGGACCACCTTCAGCACTCTCGCCGCTTGTAATGTATTTCTCACGTTTTCCCCTCATCCCTATTTGGACTACTGCTTCTTCCTATTCTAGCCAGTTAGTCATCATCCCCACTTCCCCTCATCCTCCTGCCCCTCTGGGCCTCGCCCTCCCTACCTCCTTTCAGACGTATCACAGGTCTTGCCCTATGACCTTCAGTACTGCTCCGCTCCCTCTACCCTTTATTCCCGTTTGGACGTCTTCATTCCGATTCGGTCACCCTTTGTTCTCCTTGTGCTTTTGCCCCTTCCGTTATATATATCGGCGCTTGTACATACTCATCTTGGTTTCAGTCCGAAATCGACCTGAAATGCCCCCTAGAGACTTCCTGCTCACCTACTGTGAAATTAAGGACCAAATGGACAAACAGCAATGGCACAGCGCTCCACTTGAGTCGCTGAGGCCAAGGTCCCTCCATGCTAAGTCTCCGATTCCACTCCGGAGTCGTCCGTTTCCGCCCATTCTAACAAGTCCCTTCTCTGCTTCCGGACAATTATATGCTCTATAACACCTGGGGTGGGAACCAAAGAAGTAACCTTCTTCTCATCATTCCCACTTCAGTCTAAGTGGCCAGGGACCATTGTCCCACGTTGGGCCCATCAGTACACATGCCCACCACACCCTGCAAAGGCCTCAGCGCTGGGTGATACATCTGGGCCTCTTCAACCCTGGATGCATCCCTGACAAGGTGGTTGTACAACAACTGAGTATGTCAAGAATAAACTCTTGAGAACCACAAGTGGTTCTTGTTAGTTCTTCAGATCAAAGTGATGCAGATGTTGAGGCAGGATTGCCTTGCATCTCTCATTGTGGAACTGGTTCAGCCATTGTGGTTAACTGGCAAGGTGACTGTTGGAAACCACCTCAGCCTATAAGGAGCATTTAGTGTAATGGTAACACACTCTTGGCACCTATGCAGGGTTCTGTAGTTTGACTCCCAGAATGTCCATATTTTAGCATTAAGGTTCCCAAGACCATGTGTACAAATTCCAACAGTGACATAAAGAGGAAGCAAAGACACCTCTTTGCTACTCCCACACTGAGTGAAACTGTCATATCCATACAATCCCAACCTCCACTCTGGGCTCCCAGAACTCCAAAACTGACTCTGGAGCCCCATGTTAGAACCGGGCGGATTTGGACGACTCCGGAGTGGAATCGGAGACTTAGTGTGGAAGGACCTCGGCCTCAGCGACTCATGCAGAGCGCTGTGCCATTGCTGGTTGTCCTAGGGGTCCCTAATTTCGGATCTAGCAGAGGGAAAGTCTCTTGGGGGGAATTCATGTCGATTTCGGACTGAGGTTACAAGTTACTAAGTACATTGTATATAAGGAGGGGTCCGGAATCAAAAGGAGTGAGGGTAGGACAAAAGGAGACAAAGGGAGATGGGAAGAGGAACAACACCGAGGGTCAAGGGTTTTGACTCAATGGTGTTTCTCAAAGGAGGAATGAAGGGCCAAGACCCAAGGAGGAAGGAAGGAGGTTGGGAGTGGGGAATGGCTAGCTGATTGAATAGAAAGGAAGCAGCAGCCCAAATAGGAATGAGGGAGTATAGCGGAATTGAATAGGACAATGCAATAGTTGCAAGGTCCGAGGTAAGTCCGGAAAGTCCGAACTCGGAAGTTAAACTCCGGAATATTGGCAAAGGCAATTAAATGGAATGAGCTAACCAATACAATGGGTATAAGCGGAGGTGGGGTCAAAGTCCGAGGTCAGAGCTGAGACCGGAGGTTCTGGAGACGGAGATGCAAACGGGATTCCGGAGCAGAGGTCCGGAGTCGGGAGCATAGGTTTTGTGTACTCATCTGGAAGGTGTCGAGGTTGGGGTCGGACCCGGAATGTTCCGGAGTCGGACCGAAGGTGGTGTCCAAGCCGGAGGTGGGATAACCTCTTGGGAGTCGGCAAGGAGAAGGTGACGGAAGGGAAGTAGGACTCCGGAAGTCAGGTTCGGAGTTCCGGGAGCCCGGAGCAGAGGTCGGGATTGTATGGATATGACACCCCACTTCCCTTCCATCGCCTCCTCCTTGCCGACTCCCAAGAGGCTATCTCACCTCTGGCTCTGACACCACCCTTGGTCCAACTCCAGACCATTCCGGGTCCAACCTCAACCTTGACACCTTACAGATGAGTATGCAACCATGCTCCCAACTCTGGACCTCTGCTCCAGAATCCCGTTCACATCTCCATCTTGGAACTCCAGTCTTAGCTCCAACCTCGGACTTTGACCCCACCTCCAATTATACCCATTGTATTGGTTAGCTGATTCCATTTACCAATATTCCAGAGTTTGACTTCCAAGTTCGGACTTTCCAGACTTACTTCAGACCTTGCAACTATTGCATTGTCCCATTCAATTCTGCTATTCTCCCTCATTCCTATTTGGGCTGCTGCTTCCTTTTATTCAGTCAGCTAGCCATTCCTGACTCCCATCCTCCTTCCTTCCTCCTTGGGCCTTGGCCCTTCACTCCTCTGGGAAACACCATTGGGTCACACCCTTGACCCTCGGTGTTGTTCCTCCTTCCAGCTCCCTTTGTCTCCTTTCAGACTACCCTTGCTCCTTTTGATTCTGGACCCCTCCTTATATACAATGTACCTAGTAACTTGTAACCTCAGTCCGAAATCGACTTGATTCCCCCCTAAGAGACTTCCCCTTTGCTGGATCCGAAATTAGGGACCCCCAGGACAACCAGCAATGGCACAGTGCTCCACCTGAGTTGCTGAGGCCAAGGTCCTTCCATGCTAAGTCTCTGATTCCATTCCGGAGTCATCCAAACTTGCCATATCTAACAGAAACATCCAAAGATTATAGGATGCAAGTAGAAGACAATGCAGCATATGTCTATATGCTGCACAGTCTTGAATCAGAATGCCTAGGTGTAAGGCCAGTTGGGTTGCTGACCTGGGTTGACTCAGTCCTCAGTAGTCAAGATCTAGGCTGTATGGAGCTTATGATTTGACATTGGGGTGAGGGTAAAGAGTGAAGAACCCTTTTGTCATATCCATCCACAGCCATCATCTTCCACTACCTCCAGTCCTTCTGGATTACCTCTGCTCCTTCTTCACTAACCTCGGAGCCCCCATATTCCACAATCACCTCCGCCTCCCTTGATGGTCACCACCCCCTCTTTTCAATATATTACCTATGCCTCCCTAAGTATGGATGTCAAAAACCCGGATCATAGGGGTAAATGCATGAGTCCGAATGCAGGCGGGGCTCAACTAGAGGGGGGTCCGAGAGCTCCGGTAGTGGACCAAAGCTTCCCAGGGAGCCTGGTTCTGCTGGGTGGTACAAGAGGCTCTAAGAAGGACACGGCCTCAGCGACTCGGAGGGAGCGCTGTGCCTCCATTACATCTCAGTTAGTCCTTGTATTTCTTATGTCTGAGGTATCTTGTAGAATGGGAATGGGATTCACTCAGAGGGACTTTGGGTGGCATTTTAGTTGAGATTAGAACTGAGGAACTACAGGTTCTAGTCTATGGGTATTTATAAAGGGGAATGGAAAGGACTTAGTCAAAGTCCAAATGACAAATAGGACAACACCGAAAGGTGCCAAATGATACCGAGAGGTACTGAAAGGTCCTGAACGATATTTTTAATGGGGAACCGAGGTGTCAAACCAAGGAGGGCGGGGTAAGAGGCCGGAAAATGAATGGGAACGAGAAATGGGTAAGGGGGGGTTAGCCGACTGAATGATAAGAAGAAGATAGTTGTGCTAAGAATGGGAGGTGACTAATAAGTGATGACATGGGTGAGATCACCGAAGGATGCAGGTAACTCCGAAAGTGGAGTTGCATATCTGAAGGATGTTGGGTGACTCAAATAAATGAAATGGGTGGAGGAGTGGTTTAAGGGTATGTCACAGGATGTCGGAGGTCCGTCGGGATATCGGAGCAAACCTGGGGTCTCTGAATGTTCCGACTCGGGACCGAGCTTCCGGGATGGGAGTGGCCAAGGTTCGGTATGCCGCAACCAGACCGGAGCTGAGACAGTCAGGAGGAAAGGTGACTTGGGGAGTGGGGAGGCATGGTGTAGGGGATGGTGAAGTTGTTAGGAAGGTGTGGTGTGGTAGGAGTGCATGGGGTCGGGATTCCGGGATATGACAATGGAGCCCTGAAGGCTTCCAGACAGCTCCAACATCTGCTAGCACACTCCTGCCCCTGCTGGGCAATTCACTTGCTTGCCCTGCAAGTCCACCTTTGGGCCTATCCCTCCTTTCTGCTTCTGGGTTATCGCCTGCCATTCCGCTAACCCTGTAACCCAACTTGTCAGTAATATTCAGTCAGCTAATGTTTAGCTCTGTTAGCTCTGCTCCACTTGGTCCTGCCATTCATGGGCCTGCCTCGATGTAACTATATATACTTAACTTGTAGATAGCTTACACTCGAGTGATAAAATCGACTAGAGTTGATCCCCCTTTAGTTCTCGTTGCCAGTAAGTAAATTAGGGCATGGATGTGTAACTTGGCACAGCGCTCCTGGTCTGAGTCACTGAGGCTGAAGCCCTCCATCATGGAGACAACTCCTTCATCTCGTTCCAGTCTCTAACACCTTTACCCGAGCCTAAGCCATACATATGTAAATACAGTTGTTTTACACTGTATACAAAGAATAAAGATGAATAAAGAAAGCGTGCTTTGTGCACATCACCGCTCTACCACCCATCCCTTACACTAGGTCATGTGCGAGAACTGCAGAGTAGGTTGAACACCTATGGGTGGTTCAAGGCACATGTGCCTCCTGGTGGCAGCGAAGACAATGCTGCCACCTTCTTTGGCCTTAATTGGCCTAATAAGCACCATGAATGAGTGCAGGAGTTGAGATGTGAAGTCTTGACTCCCCAATCTACAATCCATCAAGTGCCGAATCCTCAGGATGAGGCCCCAATATATCTAACTTCTTCCCCTCTGAAGAGAGAGTTCTGTAATAATCTGAACCCTCTCTGAGCACTGAGCTCTGTCATTCCAAGGATGGCGAGTGCCACCAACCTGAACAATGGGTTCATCAAAACAACATTAAGGTCCTATTCTAGGAACCTGAACAGTATGACCCCTGGAGACCTGGAGGGCTTCATGGGTAACCTGGTACGAAGGGTTACAAACTTTGTGGAGGCTTGTATCCTAACACCTCTTCCAGCCAATGTTAAGCCAGAGTTACTGAAAAAGAACTCTGTGCCATTCCCCACCACTTTGTGGTCTGGAGAAAATGATCTTGAAAAATTCAAGAAGTGGCTGGTGGAGCTCACCTCCTGGATATCAGGAAACGGGTGGAAAGGCCTGAGCTATAATGAGCTTCATATAGATGCTCCAGCTTGCACCTTAGACAGCAACCCCAAACAAATCGTGCTTCATGATATGAAGCAAGGTTTTGAGGAGGGGTCAACCCCTACCTTCATTCAGCTGTTAAACAAGCTGATGTTAACCTACATGAAGAGATTGGTGGCAGTTCCTGCCACCAAACTCTTTGAAACCCTTGCATATATGATTCCTCCAAAGGAATCAAGCACTTTTACACTCAACTTCTCTGAGCATTGGAGAAGATGATAACTTGCCCTGACCATGCAAGTTTCAATGAGTGTTTCTTGAATGCTCTTCCTTTATACATGAAGGAAGAGCTAGTAATGCATGACTGAATTTCAGTCGATTTTTCGTCCAAGGTGTTAGAATGGGGTGAGAGCAGACGATTCTGGAGTGGAACTGGAGACTTAGCAAGGAGGGACCTTGGCCTCAGCGACTCAAGGGGAGCACTGTGCCATTTCTGTTTGTCCATTTGGTCCTTAATTTCAGACATAGCTAGAAGGAAGTCTCTAGGGGGCATTTCTGGTCGATTTTAGACTGAGGGTCTGATCAAGTATGTACAAGTGCCTGTATATAATGGAGAGATAAAAGCACAAGGAAATCAAAGGGGGTCCAGAGTGGAACAAAGGCATCTGAATGGAAACAAAGGGAACAATGGAAGTGGTGTGGTGCTGAGGGTCATGGGTTAGACTCTATGGCACATCCAAAAGGAGATAGGGGGGGGGGGGTGAAGCCCAGAGGGGCAGGAGGATCAGGTGAAGTGTGTTAGATATAGCGAGTTCAGACAACTCCGGAATGGAAGCAGAGACTTAGCATGGAAGGACCTTGGCCTCAGTGACTCAGGCAGAGCACTGTGCCATTGCTGGTTGTCCTGGGGTCCCTAATTTCAGATCTAGCAGAGGGAAAGTCTCTTAGGGGGGAATCAAGTCGATTTCGGACTGAGGTTACAAGTTACTATGTACATTGTATATAAGGAGGGGTCCAGAATCACAAGGAGGGTACTCCGAAAGCAGACAAAGGGAGCTGGAAGGAGAAGCAACACTGAGGGTCAAGGGTTTGACTCAATGGTGTTTCCTGTCACAAATGTCTTTCCTTGGAGGATAGGTTGATCGCTATCCAGGCGATGCTGTCAGGTGGAGCTTGGTGTTCTGGGTCATCCGACAGTGGGTCAGAGACAGACCAGAGGTGGGGCAGAGCTCCAAGGGTGATGGGGTGTTGAAGGGACTTGGCTTCAGTGACTCGGAATGGAGCACTGCACCTGGTACGTTCTCATTGTCCCCATTTGTCAGGGGAGCTGGTGTCAGGGACGCGTCCGGGGTCGAGAGGGCCTGGGGGTAATGCCCGGCACTGAGGCCGTTGCGGGGTGTGGAGCGGGCGTGCGTACTGGCGGGCCCGATCTGGGACAGTGGTCCCTGGCCACTCAGACTGAAGTGGAGAATGTGTTATTATTATTAAAGAGGAAAACTATACTACTTACCTGAAGTGGAGAATGTGAGAAGAAGGTTACTTCTTCGGTTCCCACTTCAGGTACATTTATGTACATGCGGCTTGAGTCACATGACAGGTGCCATGTCATCCTCGGAGGCAGCCGCAGGCATCCGGGTGTCCCCGTGGGGGATCCCGAGAGCGTCCACTACATGCACGTGTGCTGGGCACGGCGGGAAGCCGTCCGGGGTGTGTGGGCCGGACAGGTCAATCGTACATCGATACAAGGGAAGGTGGTCCGTGTAGATAGAAAGAAATAAACAGGAAGAAGAAGATGAGAAGAATGAAATAAAGAAAGGGGAAAGAAAAGGGAAAAGAAGGGGGAGGAGAGGGAGGAAGGAGGGGGGAGGGGGATAGACAGCGGGGAGCGGGAGTGGTGTGGCCGGGTGGGCCCGGGTGGGCCCGGGTCAGGCAGGTGTGCCCTGACAGCTGGTGATGGAGGAACCGAAGCCACCTGCAGAAGGGGGCCAGAGGCCCCCCCTCACTACTTAATGGAGGGGGCGTTAGCAAGGGTTAATTGTTTGTCACATGATTCATTGGGTGTTATACCAAGGTGTCTCTGGGACCACCTGTTACTCAGTTCCTAGGAGCAGCAGATGAGTGGGACACAATAGACGTCCTGGAAGAGGTTTGGAGGGTGTCAGGGCACACCCTGCCTGACCCAGCGCTGCACCCAGCATCGCCCCGCCCTACTCCACTCCCCCTGCTACCACTCCCTGTTCCTCCTCTCCCTTTTTCTTCTTTGTCTCTATTTCTATTCCATGGTCAACTTCCCTTTTCTCTATGTATCATCACACACCTAATACCACTCCCCCGATCACCACACCCGCCGTGCGCATCCCCACCTACAGAGCAGCACACCTTTGGGATCTCCCATGGAGACACCCAGAGAGGTCTGGCTGTGTGCGGAGATGACGTGGCTCCCCCCACATGACCCTGACCGCATGTATATACTAGCACTTGGGGTGGGAACAGAAGAAGCAGCCTTCTTCTCAACTTCCCACTTCAGACCAAGTGGTCAGGGATGCTCCCCCCATGATGGGATCGCTGCTATGCACAGCCGACATCTGTCCCATCGGGTCCCTCATGCCGGGACTTTGCCGCTTTCAGAGCTGTCCCTGACAGAGGGCTGAGGACTGTTTGTATTATAACTGGGGAAACTATTTACTAGAGGGGTACGCATGTACATATAGCAGAAATAATTGGATCCGAAGGTAAACAAAGGTTACCAAGGGGAAGGGGAAGTAAATAGAAAGAAGTCCACAAGACAAATAGGAATAGGCAAAAAGCCTGAATTATGTCTGAGGTTTTGTGGAGTGAGAGAAGTAAAAGCCAACTGAATGGCAAGGTCTGAAAGCGTCTATGAACAAGCAGGGAGCTACAGAGAAAGATGTCCAGAAAGGTCTGGAGCCCAGAAGTTGTAGTCCAGAAGATTGGGGTTGTAGAAAATATCAAATGATAAAACAATAAGATTATCAAGACTGGAGGTAAGATAGGAATGAGGAGGTACCGGAGGTGAGGAGGTACCGGAGGTGAGGAGGTACCAGAGGTGAGGAGACTGGAGGTGAGGAGACTGGAGGTAGGAAGGAGGATGGAATGACAAGTTGGGATTCATCAACAATGAGCAAGCCCATCTCCTTCGAACAAGGGGTCCAAGGAGGTGGAGGTATGGTGGTAGAGGTCTGGAGGTGATGCAGACGTAGGTGGGTGGCAGAGTGGGAGAGAGTTGGAGGAGGAGGTAGTCCTAGGGTTGTTGGCATTGACCAGAGGCAGCGGAGAGAGATTGGGAGGGCTGGTGGAGGTCATAGGAGTCGTGTATGGATAGAGTGGAGGGAGGCGGAAGATCTGGGACATGACATTTCCCAAAGGAGGAGTGAAGGGCCAAGGCCCAAGGAGGAAGGAAGGAGGATGGGAGTGGGGAATGGCTAGCTGACTGAATAGAAAGGAAGCAGCAGCCCAAATAGGAATGAGGGAGTATAGCGGAATTGAATGGAGCAATGCAATAGTTGCAAGGTCCGAAGTAAGTCCAGAAAGTCCAAACTCGGAAGTTAAACCCCGGAATATTGGCAAATGTGATTAAATGGAATGAGCTAACCAATACAATGGGTATAAGTGGAGGTGGGGTCAAAGTCCGAGGTCAGAGCTAAGACCAGAGGTTCCAGAGATGGAGATGCAAACAGGATTCCAGAGTGGAGGTCCGGAGTCAGGAGCATAGGTGTTGCATGCTCATCTGGAAGGTGTCGAGGTTGAGGTTGGACCCGGAATGTTCTGGAGTCGGACTGAAGGTGGTGTCAGAGCTGGAGGTGGGATAACCTCTTGGAAGTTGGCAAGGAGAAGGTGATGGAAGGGAAGTAGGCTCTGGAGTCAGTTTCGGAGTTCTGGAAGCCCAGAGCAGAGGTTGGGATTGTATGGATATGACAAAGGGGGGTTGATGACTAACTGTTAGAAGAGCATGGAGTTGTCTGGAAGTGGAGAAGGGACTCAGGAATGGAGGGACCTTGGCCTCAGCGACTCAAGTGGAGCACTGTGCTGTTGCTTGTTGTCTAAGGTGGTCCTTAACTTCAGGTTAGCAGGGGGAGTCTCTTTGGGGGACAATCCAGTTGTCATGGTCGTCGATTTCAGACTAGGGGTACAGGAAACTAAGTACAGAGTACAGTTCTCCAAAAAACCGTTTCGATGTTTGGCACTTTTCACTTGATGGGCTTATAGTATTATGGAAACATGTTCTAAAATTCCCATAAAATCATGGAATATTACTTGCTATCTCATCTACAGATATACAAATTATCTAAGCAATATATTTATTTTTGGTAAAGTTATTCGATTTAAAAGGTGCCCATGTCATCGAAACGGTTTTTTGGAGTTGATTTTTGGGAGAAGAAAATAGCATTTATTAATATTTGGTATAGCCACCCTTTGCCTTAATCACTGCCTCAATTCTCCTAGGCATACTTTCAATCAAATTCTGACAAATCCTTGGCTCTATCTTGTCCCATTCCTCTTGAAACCGATCCCACAGCTCATGAACACTATTTGGAGGTTCTTCATACTCCCCAAGCTTCCTTTTCACATGATTCCATAAGTGTTCGATTGGATTGAGGTCTGGGGACTGGGAGGGCCACTCCATGACCCTAATACCATGATTGTTGAACCAGTTATGGGCCCTTTTGCTGGTATGTTTGGGATCATTGTCCTGTTGGAAGAGGACATGGGCAGGGTTCTTGCCATAATATGATAGGGTTTGTTGGAGTTCATCATCCAGGATTTGGCAGTAAAGCTCCCCATCCATCCTCCCATCAATCTTGCATGCCATGCCAACCCCATCCCACATCATACATCCCCACACCATGACTGATCCACCACCAAACTTTTTGGTCCCTTGCACCAGCCTGTCACTGAGAGGCTCACCCACCCTCTTCCACACCCATTTCCTCCCATCTGAGCCCAGGCGATTAACCTTGGTCTCATCTGACCACACCACTCTCTTCCAGTCCTCCAGAGTCCACTCCTTGTGGCTGATTGCAAAGTCCATTCTGTTTTTTCTATGCTTCCTGCTCAGCATAGGCCGCTTCTTCTTCACCACTGCTTTCCAACCAGCTTCCTTCAAGTGCAGGCGGACAGTCTCAGGTGAGAGGCTCTTGTTGGTAATTTTTCGGAGCATTTGGGTGACTTGGGAAGAGTTGTCAGCCTTGCCAGAGTTAATGAGGCATTGGGCATGGCGAATGTCAGTCCCTGACAGCTTGCATGGACGCCCACCACTGGGCTTAGGGACATCAGGACGGTGTTGAGACCAGAGCCGAGTGATAGTGGAAGCTCCATGGCCAGTAGTAGATGCAATCTGGCGAGCACTGTGACCAGAATCAATGAGGGAAAGGACTTGTGCAGTTTGTGAAGCAGATAAGGCTCGCATTTTAGATTTGGGGGCATTATAATGCAAAATCCTTTGGTATTTATGCTCCAGCGATGTCAGTCTGTTTACTAGTGTGTACAGTAAACAATGTCACATGACTTGACATGTGATATTTTGTTTTTTAGGTTGTGCCAGGTGCACTCCAAAAAACCGTTTCGATGACATGGGTGCCTTGTAAATTAAATAACTTTACCAAAAATGGACATATTGCTTAGATAATTTGCAGATCTGTAGATAAGATATTAGGTAATATTCCTTGATTTTATGGGAATTTTAAAATATGTTTCCATAATGTTATAAGCCCATCAAGTGAAAAGTGCCAAACATCGAAACGGTTTTTTGGAGAACTGTATATATAATCATACAGGAGTGGAGTCAGAGGATGAAGGGAACTGGATGAGGGAACAACCCCAAGGGTCAAGGGTTGGAACTCTATGGTGCTTCCCAAAAGGGCAGGGCCAAGAGTGGAGTGGGTTGTTGTCATATCCATCCCCGGCCATCGACTTCCGGTCTCTCCGATCCCTCCGTTCTAACTCCGCTCCCCCCTCACCAACCTCGGAGCCCCCGTATTCCACAAACCTCTCGGTACCCCTCGATGGTCACCACCCCCTCATTTCAATCTATTACCTATGCCTCCCTAAGTACGGAGCCCCAAAGACTTCCGGACAGCTCCGACGTCTGCTAGCGCACTCCCACCTCCGCTGGGCAATACACTCGCCTGCCCTGCAGAGCCCACCTTCGGGCCTATCCCTCCTTTCCGTTTCTGGGTTAACGCCTGCCTTTCCGCTAACCCCGCTAACCGACTCGTCGGTAATATTCAGTCGGCTAATGTCTTAACCCCGTTAGCTCCACTCCGTTCGGCTCCGCTGTAACCATATATATACCCCACTTGTACATAGGTTACGCCCTAGCAGAAAAATCAACTAGAGTTACCCCCCTAGGTTCTAAGTGCCAGTCAGTAAGTTAGGGCACGGACGTGTCACTAGGCACAGCGCTCTTGGCAGAAGTCGCTGAGGCCAAAGCCCTCCGTTACGGAGACATTCCTTTGTCTTGAGTCTGGTCTCTGACAGTTGTGGGGAATGACAGCTGACTAATATGGAAAGGAAGCAGCTGTCTAAATAAGGAAGAGGCAACAAGAGGATTAAATGACACCATACAGTAGAGACTGCAGGGTCCGGAGTAAGTTCCGGAGGTCCGGAGTCGGAAGTCAAAGTCCGGAATATTGGCTAGACGTAATAAATGAAATGCAATAAGGAATACAAGGAGATAAGATGGAGGAGGAGGTCAAAGTCTGGAGGCAGAGATGTGACTGGAGTTCCGTAGGTGGAGGTGCAATGGGGTTCCAGTACAGGAGTCTGGAGCCGGAGGTGTGGAGCATCACAAGCTCTGGTCTGGAAGGTACAAGGTTGGGATTGGACCTGTGTCAGGGGATGACTCCTGGGTCCCCATGACCCTCCCCTATGGTCCACAGCCTACTGGTGTAACCAGCCCTATCCAGGGCACAACCTACTGTGGGTAAGAAGATGAGAAGGAAGCTAACTTCTCATCTTCCCACAGTGGCCCCAATATCAGCAAAACTTCTGGGGATACCTGGAAGTCACATGAGGAATAGGAACCGGGCCCAGAGCATGCAGCGCACAGAGCGTGTGGGGCAGAGCACACATGTGGGTCTGGATGCAGGTCTGGGTCCGGGCTAGTCAGGGTGTGTGCCCTGACAACCTGGAGTAAACTGGAGTCGGATTGGAGGTAGTGTTGGATGTTGTGTTGGAGCCAGAGGTAAAGTGGGCTCTCAACAACCAACAGGGGGAGGAGGTGGTGGAGGATGTGGAGTTCTGGAGGAGGAGATGGAGGTCCAGAAACAGGAGCAGAGGTCTGGAGTTGTATGGATATGACACTAACTGGCTAAAGGTAAAGAAGCAGTAGTCCAAATAGGGATGAGGGAGAAGTGCAGAATGTATACTACAAGTGGCAAAAGTGCTGAGGGCAGTCCATGAAGCTCCAAGGTAGTGGAGCTTATGGAGGTTGTGGAGGTGGAGTTGGAAGTCCGAAGAATATTGGCAATGGTGTTTACATGGAATGAGGTCACCAATGCAATGGACTTAAGCCAAGGTGGGGGGACAGAGCGGGGGGGTGTACCTACCATTCACCCCAACATATGGGGTAGCTTATGAGGGCAAGAGCCCTTGAGGGCACTGACTTCTCTTTCTAAGCAATCAATTTCTTTCTTGAGGTCATCACATTTGTCTCAGAGCCAAGATTGGTGGTGTGTCAGGGCACACACCCTGACTAGCCCAGACCCAGACCTGCACCCGCTTGTGCACTCTGCCCCGCATGCTCCATGTGCCACATGCTCCAGGCCCGGCTCCCACTCTTCATGTGACTTCCAGGTATCTGTCACGACTGACAAATCCCGGGGCTCCGTCAGCGGCAAACCAATGCTGATAGGCGAATCCGCCGACCCGAAACCCATCCTAACCAGCCCCCAACCCCATGTCTGGCCTCCTGCCTTACTGCATGAGACTTGGCCAGTAATCAGAACCTAGACCCTGCCGGTATTCCGACCTTACCTCCAGTTCCTGAGCCCTTGGCGCTCCCGGCATTCAGTCATGCCTGCCTTGTCTCCATCCGAACCACACTCATCACTTCCCGCTATGTGGTCACAGCCATGCCCCGCTTCCGTGCATTCCGCACCCTCTGCCCACTCCGCACCCTCTGCCCATCTCTGCACCTTCTGGCCACTTCTGGTTGCCCTTGACACCTCTGGTCAGGTCAACACCTCTGTACCTCTGTTGGCCTTCATGCTGTCCTTGTGTGACAGTGCTGGCAGATCAACCTCTGTTTGCAGACTTGTGTCGGCACCGCACCGACCCCGCTTATTTGCGGACTTGTATCGGCGCTGCGCGCTGACCTCCGCTTTCCCTCTGGCCATTTGTCACTTGGCAGCTTATCATTCATTCCTTGCCGAGTGCCATTTATTGTTTGCTTCCCTGCCAATATCGGCATTTGATCCCCTCTTTATTGGCACTAGGTTATTGATCTCATTCAGTTATTCATCAATAACCCTTGCCACTTATTGTTTAGTGATCTGTTCCTCGTTTCCAGTTCCCGGGCTCTTGTCCTCATTTAGTTTGACAATCCCCGCTTATCTCCGCGCCGGACCGTGCCGGACTGACCGGCCTTTCTATATTCCCTCTTGCCTATTTATATACCTTGTAAATACTTTTGGGGACCTCAGTCTGAAATCAACTAGAGTACCCCCCTGTCTGTTCTGAGTCTCTTCTTCTGCAAAGGGGCTTCCCCCCCTCTGAGTCCGTGCTCGCGGAGTCCGTGCTCCTCCTACAGGTCCGCTCCGCCCGCAAGTCTTGTTTGAAGTCCGCTGTGAGTGTCAATCCGTAAATACGGGATCTCCCCCAAACGTCAAGCTCAGGGCACAGCGCTCCACCTGAGTCGCTGAGGCCGCGATCCCACTCTGCTAACCTTGAACAGCGCTTCTGGACGCACCGCACATTTCCGCCCACATATCCGCGCACGCGCTCCAACAGACCTCTGCCACAATCTCCGACCCCGACTCAGACAGAACCCAATCCATCGTCTATCTGTCTTCTGACAGTCTGCCAGACTCCAACAATATTCCCAGTCTCTGACAGCATCCCAGATCTCTGACAGTATTCCAACTCCGACAAGAATCCCGTCTCTGACAGTATCCCCGGAAGTTTTTGCCATATTGGGCCACTGTGGGAAAGTGAGAAGTTAACCTTCTTCTCACTTTCTTACCCACAGCAGGCAAGTGTACCTTACTTGCCTTTCTATCTATTACACTTTCTTACCCACAGTAGGTTATGCCTTAGGATAGGCTGTTTACACACAGGGCTGTGGGCTATAGAGAGAGGGGTCATGGGGACCCGGGGTCTGTCCCCTGACATGGTGAGAAGAATTTCTCAACTTGAGATTGAGATGAATGTTCTCGACCTCGAGCCCATGGAAATTTTCCTGAACCTCCTTATTCTTGTCTTGGAGGCTATTAGCCTCATTGTGAGATCGGGAGAGTTCACCTTCCAAAAGGCGAACTTGTTGGTTTGCTTCCTTGAGAAGGTTGCCTAATATAGAGTCATTCAAGGCTGCAATGGGCAGTCTTGCTGGCTCTCGCTGCATGTGGGGATTATACCCCCACATGCCTAGGGAAAACATTGGATATGTGTCAGGGATGCATCTGGGGTAGAGGGGGTCCAGATGTGGCAGAGGGGCCCTCATGGGGTGTAAACCAGGCATGCGTACTGGCAGGTCTGGAAAGGGACAGCAGTCCCTGGCCACTCAGACTGAAGTGGAAAAGGTGTTATTATTATTAAGAGGGAAAACTATGCTACTTACCTGAAGTGGAAAAGAAGGCTACTTCTTCGGTTCCCACTTCAGGTACATTTATGTACATGTGGCTTGAGTCACATGATGGGTGCCATGTCATCCTTGGAGACAGCCACGGCCATCTGGGGGTCCCCGTGGGGGATCCCAAGAGCATCTGCTGCAGGTGCACATGCTGGGCACATTGGGAAGCCATCCGGGGTGTCTGGGCCAGATGGGTCAATAGTACATTGATACAAAGGAAAGTGGTCCATGTAGATAGAAGGAAGAGAATGATGGGAAGAAAGAGAGAAAGGAAAGAAGGAAAGAGGGAGGAGGGAGGAAGGAGAGGGATGGGCAGTGGGGCAGTGGGTGAGGTGTGGCCAGGTGGGTCTGGGTGGACCTGGGTCAGGTGGGTGTGCCCTGACAATATGGTGGTGTTATATCCATACCAACTCTGCCCAACCTCCGACCTACTCTGCCACCATTCCAGTTCACTTCCAGTTTGCCCTCTCCCTCACCTCCACCTCTGATCTCTGGTACCTTCTCCAGTACCCCTTATCCTCATCATAGAAGATTATTAATATTTCTATCTACCCACTACAGACCCCCAGGACCTCCACCAATCCTGCAAAGGTTTTCCCATTACTCAATAGCTGTCGCTAATCCCACCCTTCACTTACCCACTCCACAGTGCTCGATAAGGTGATTCTCTCATGAGCTCGCCAACCCAGCAAATGGGTAAGTCCATCTTGGGTTTTCCCTTTCTTCTCCTATTTGTCCTGTATTATGTATATAGGTCATGTACTGTAGTTGATGGCACTTCAGTGAAAATCGATGACTAGATCCCCCCAGAGTTTGCACCCCCCCATTCTGAAGTTAAGGACCCAACACTAGCATTACTGAACATTGGCACACTGCTCCCCTCTGAGTCACTGAGGCCATGGTCCCTCTGCTCGTCCTCTACCTCTGGCCTCCCTTCTGGGGAAAGGTCCAGACACGTTCATTCCCTCTTTGCTGTGTTCTGACAGGTGGCACCTGTATAGGCACCATCATTTCAGGGGTGTAACTTTGCCCCAGGTATTGGGGCTCATCTGATGAATAGTCAGCTTGTGATTGAGTAAACTCACCTGTAACTGGGGACAACTGGCCAGATATGGCTGGAATAGGTGCTGGGTCTGCAGGTTGTGAATCCAGTGGGAGTACTGAGTCTAGCTCGTTAATGCTAGGCATTAATGGCCAATCAGCTGGCAGCATGGACATATCAGTGTCCATGGTGTCATTGGATGGGTGTGGGCTTAACCCATGACCAGTGTCGGCAGTTAATGTCAGATCAGACATGATGGTGGGAGAGTAGAAGGAGCAAATTTCATCTGTGGGAATATTAACGAACCCTTGGAAGCAATTTCTGCTAACGCCATAAATGGCCTTCTGATGGCTGCAGGACCATTCCCAAGCAAGCAGGCTGTTGGGAACATTGGGGATGAGATGCTGAGGTGGCACTTCATATATGAGGCAAGGGAAAGCAGCTTTCCCTGTTTAATTTCTTGACTGCATCAACACCATGTAACACTAGATAGTCATCTAATGCAGCGAGTTCATCACAGTGAGACAGGGGTTCCCAAGTGAGATCCCCAAGGCCCCATTTAACATGGAACCACAGGCTATTGCGTGTGTCCCATGCATGGTCCAAGATTTCTTGGACTTGGTATTCCTGCTCAGGGTCATTGCCAAAATCATAGAAGGTTTGGACAGCCTGTCCCAGGAACAGTAAAGAATCGTTTGGCTCATGTGGGGCCAAACGAGAGATGTGGAATTTGGGGAAAATTCCTCAATTCACAAGCTCTGGAGGGAGCTTGAGTGTGTAATTTGATGAACCCTCAAATACTTCAAGGATTTCATATGGCCCAACAAACTTAGGAAGGAGCTTTGTTGCCCATCCCTTTGGGAGGTTCAGTCCTTAGTCGATAAGTAGGTGAGATTGCCAACTTTTAGCTTAGAAAAATCTGGTTGCCTGAGCTCGTTCGACTGGATGGCCTGTTCCACATGACTCTTTATGATTGAGTTGTGGGCCCCCTGGAGGTTATCTAAGGCTTGTTGAGCAAAAGCACCCACTCCAGGGAGGTTTGTGGGCAGGACTTCAACCACCATACATGGCATAGTCCTGTAAATGAGTTTGAAGGGGCATACCCTGTCGATTTGTTAACACTTGAGTTTATTGCAAACTTGGTGAGAGGCAACTTGAGGACCCAATCATGCTGATCAGGTCTTACTGTGGCATGGATGATTTGGACTATGCTCTGGATCATCTGCTCAGTTTGACCATCGCTTTCAGGGTGAAAGGTGGTGGTCATTTTTAGGCGAATCCACAGAAATTGGTGCAGTTCCATCCAAAACTTGGACATGAACTTAGTGTCTCTGTCAGACACTATGGACTTTGGTAGTGTTATAGAGCGTGTAATTGTCTGGAAGTGGAGAAGGGACTCAGGAAGGAGGGACCTTGGCCTCAGCGACTCAAGTGGAGTGCTGTGCCACTGCTTTGTTGTCTAAGGTGGTCCTTAATTTCAGGTTAACAAGGGGGAGTCTCTTGGGGGGACAATCCAGTCGATTCTGGTTCTCTAGTCCTTGTCAATTTCAGACTAGGGGTACAGGAAACTATGTACAGAGTGTATATATAATAATACAGGAGTGGAGTCAGAGGACAAATAGAACCCAAAGGGAACAAAGGGAACTGGAAGGAGATAAAGGGGGACTGGATGAGGGAACAACCCCAAGGGTCAAGGGTTGGGACTCTATGGTGCTTCCCAAGAAGGCAAGGCCAAGAGGGGAAGGAGTGGAGTGGGTTGTGGGGAATGACAGCTGACTAATATGGAAAGGAAGCAGCCATCTAAATAAGGAAGAGGCAACAAGAGGATTAAATGACACCATACAGTAGAGACTGCAGGGTCTGGAGTAAGTTCCAGAGGTCCAGAGTCAGAAGTCAAAGTCCAGAATATTGGCTAGATGTAATAAATGAAATGCAATAAAGAATACAAGGAGATAAGACAGAGGAGGAGGTCAAAGTCTGGGGGTGGAGATGTGACTAGAGTTCTAGAGGTGGAGGTGCGATGGGGTTCTGGTACAGGAGTCCGGAGCTGGAGGTGTGGAGCATCACAAGCTCTGGTCTGGAAGGTATGAGGTTGGGATCAGACCCGGAGTAAACTGGAGTCGGATCAGAGGTAGTGTTGGATGTTGTGTTGGAGCCAGAGGTAGAGTGGGCTCTCAACAACCAACAGGGGGAGGAGGAGGTGGAGGAGGTGGAGTTCTGGAGGAGGAGATGGAGGTCCAGAATCAGGAGTGGAGGTCTGGAGGTGTATGGATATGACAGGTAGTCCATGTAAGCAAACAACACCCTTGTAAGGTGGGTGTCCCAGAACCCAGCTGTGAGTATCAAATATGTATGGGTAGGACGATAGTGGCCTCCCTGGGTCACGTGACCCCTACATACATGGACTGTGACCTGACACTCTCCCCCCTTGCGTTGCTTGTCAGCGCACACAAAGAGAAAGAGGGAAAGGGTACATGAAAAAGAGAGAAAAGAAAAAAAAGAAAAAACAATTTTTTCCATGACAATTTTATGTGGTAATTTACGAAATGGAGGAAGTAGAAAGTAAAAAAGGAGTGTATTGGTAAGTGAGTGAAATGTTATGTGTATTGTTAAGAAAGTTTAAATAATAGAATGGATGTCCATGAGCACCCATGGGCACCCATGAGAGTCCATGAATATCCATGGGATTCCATGAACATCCACAGAAGCCCATGACCACCCATGGGAGGCTGTCAAAGTCATGTAATTTGTCAGAAAATCCATGGAACTCCATGAAAATCCATGAAAATCCATGAAATTCATGAAATTTCAACAAATTCCATGGAGCCCATGGAGCATCTATCACATTTCATGAGTTACTGCATTCCTTCAACAAAAGGGGCAGCAAGTTCAGCTACAAAAGTAACTACAACATGTAGTTCCCCTGCCTCTCTAGCCTACAGTGCTAAGAAAACGCAGGTGGCAATGAAACCAGTTGTGGCTTCATTGTCAAGGGCCCAGATGCAGGCACCTACTCAGGTGCCCCCTCCAAGTAATAACCGGTATGCTTCAAATGCTGGAGCATCTGTGTCAGGGACAGCTCCGAAAGCGGCGAGGTCCTGGCACATGGGACTTGGTGGGACGAGTAGCAGCTGTGCGTAGTGGCAATCCCATTGCAGGGTGAGTGTCCCTGACCACTTAGTCTGAAGTGGGAATGTGAGAAGAAGGCTACTTCTTCAGTTCCCACTCCAGCTGTTATTATATACATGCGGGATCGATCATGTGGGGTGCACCTGTCAGGGACAGCTCCGAAAGCGGCGAGGTCCCGGCGCGAGGGACTCGATGGGACAGATGTCGGCTATGCATAGCGGCGGTCCCGTTGCAGGGTGAGCGTCCCCGACCACTGAAGTGGGAAGTTGAATTATCATTAAAAGGGGAAGCTACAGTACTTACCTGAAGTGGGAAGTTGAGAAGAAGGCTGCTTCTTCTGTTCCCACCCCAGGTGCTATTATATACATGCAGCTGAGGTCACGTGGGAGGAGCCACATCATCCCTGCACACAGCCGCACTCCCCTGGGTATCTCTGTGGGAGATCCCGGAGGTGTGCCGCTCTGTGAGCGGGAATGCCCACGGTGGGCGCGGCGATTGGGGGAGTGGGGTTAAGTGTGTAGTAATACATAGAGAAGGGGAAGTCGACCATGGAACGGAAATAGAAAGAAAGAAGGAAAAGGGGAAAGGAGACACAGGGAGTGATAGTGGGGGAGCGGAGTAGGGCGGCGCGGCGTGGGGTCAGGTGTGTGCCCTGACATGGATGCACTGTCCCCTGACTTTGTCAGGGTGTGCCACATCTCTCTGCTAGAGCTACCAAACCCTTTGGTACTTCAGATGGGTACCAAAGGGAGTCGTTCCTGCATTTATTTTGGGATGAACGCTGACCTGAAGATATTAGGTCAGAATAAAAAACACTATTTCAATGTTGTGAACTGTCAAGCACATGTGAGGAGGGCAGTGTCCCTGGACCTTTCCCTGGAAGGAGGCCAGAGGTAGAGAATGAGTGGAGGAACCAAGGCCTCAGTGACTCGGAGAGGAGCGCTGTGCCTATGTTCGGTAACGCTTTAGGAGTCTGGTCCTTAACTTCAGAACAAGAGGGCACGAACTCTGGGGGAGTAGTCGTCGATTTTGCACTGAGGTGCCATCAACTACAATACAGGTCTTATATGCATAATAGAGGACAAAGGGGAACAAAGGGGAAAACTGAAGGGGGACTTACCCACTTGCTGGGTCAGCAAGCTTGTGAGAGAATTGCCTTATCGAGCATTGTGGAGTGGGTAGGTGAAGGGTGGAATTAGTGACAGCTACAGTGGGAAAACCTTTGTGGAGTGAGCAGAGGTCCTAGGAGGTCCATAGTAATATTGGGTAGATAGAAATATTAATAAACATGTAGGATGAGGATAAGAGGTACCAGAGAAGGTACTGGAGATTGGAGGTGGAGGTGAACTGGAGGGTATAGTGGAGGTGTGAGGGGAGGAAGAACTGGAGGTGGACTGGAATGGTGGCAGAGTGGAGCAGAGGTGAGGCAGAGTTGGTATGGATGTGACAGGGTAGTTATGTGTCATTTAACTTCACAGGTACATCTAATACCTGTGAAGACAACTATTGATGCCTTGGAACTCACATATGAGTTCCTCAAGGGTTGTCAGGTCACGGTCCATGTATGTAGGGGTCACATGACCCAGGGAGGCCACTATCATCCTACCCACTGTGAATCATACATATTTGATACTCACAGCTGGGTTCTGGGACACCCACCTTACACTTTTTTGAGTACTTTTTGTTTGACATCACACTGATCCCTGGCATCGCTAGGAACCACAATTTTATGTTATGTGGAAAACAAGTGAGTGTTCATTTTTCATCAAATTCTGCTTGCCAGTCCAGCAAGCAAAAGACCCTTGCAACTAGCAAGGGGACAAAACCCTTAGTCAATAAGACTGGGAAACAGGTGAAAGTAATGCCAGCACAACCCCTTATGTGCCAGGCAGAGCTGTCACCTGTAGCAGGAGAACCTCGCTTTTGCGAGGGTGCGCAAATTCAGTAATCAGAAGACCCTTGCTTTCGCAAGGAGATGACTTCTCCTGCACTTCACCCAACTCAGTTGGGTACAAAGGCTTTGTGTGATGCCTCCCAGTTGTGCAGGGAGCCAAATCCAAGCCAAACTTACAGTTCTCCAATAAACCGTTGCAATGTTTTTCACTTTTCAACTCATGACCTTATAGCACAATGAAAATGTATTTGAAAATTTCAAAAAAATATTCATAACATGGGAAAGTATCTCATCTAAAGATTTGCCAATTATGTAAGCAATATTGCCATTTTTGGTAATGTTATGTAATTTACAAACTACCCAGGTCATTGCAACGGTTTATTGGAGTACCCCCAGGCTGAACAGAAAATAGGAATATCATGTGACATGACATGTGATATTGTTTACTGTACACACTAGTAAACAAAAGGACATTAATAAAGCATAAATACTGAAGGACTTCACATGATAAGGCCCCAAATCTGAAATGCACCCTTTAGCCACTTCAAAAGTTGAACAAATCCTTTCTGTTATGGAAATGGGATTTTCCCATTTTTAGCCTCTTATGGGCTCTATGCAGTATAATATCACGTGACATGGATATAATAACAACCTAACCAACAATTATCACCCAAAACACCTGATGTCCATGTTATTGTAAACCCCATTGTTACAACATCTGTTACATTAATTGTAACATCTTCTCAATGTCACAGCCCCCTCCTGCACCCGAACGCTATAGAAATGGGCCAATTAGGCCCCATTTTTATAACACTTTCCCTCATTGATTCTGGCCATAGTGCTCGCCAAATCTCAGTTCTTACTGGCCACCATTACTCCACTGCACTCGCCTATGGTCTAAACACCGTTCTGATGTTCCCAAGCCCAGTGGTGGTCATCCATCCAAGCTTTCTGACACTGATATTCGCCATGCTTGTCGTCTCATCAACTCTGGGAAGGCTGACAACTCATCCCAAGTCACCCGAATACTCTGAAACATCAATGACACATCCCTCTCCATTGAGACTGTACGTAAAGGGCTCAAAAAAGCTGGTTGGAAAGCAGTGGTGAAGAAAAAAAGGCCTATGCTCACCAGGTGTCACAAGAGGGACAGGATGGATTTTGCCCTCAGCCACAAGGAGTGGACTCTAGAGGACTGGAAGAGAGTTGTATGGTCTGATGAGACTAAGGTAAATCGTCTGGGCTCAGATGGGAAGAAATGGGTGTGGAAGGGGGTGGGGGAGCCTCTCACTGACAGGTTGGTGCAAGGCACAAAAAAGTCTGGTGGAGGTTCCATCATGGTATGGGGTTGAATGACCTGGGATGGGGTTGGAATGGCATGCAAGATTGATGGGAAGATGGATGGGGACCTGTACTGCCAAATTCTGGATGAGGAACTACAGGAAACCATATCATATTATCACAAAAACCCAGCCCATGTCCTCTTCCAACAGGACAATGACCCCAAACACACCAGCAAAAAGGCCCAAAACTGGTTCAATAACCACTGTATTGAGGTCATGAAGTGGCCCTCACAGTCTCCAGACCTCAATCCAATCGAGCATCTCTGGAATCATGTGAAGAGGAAGCTTGGGGAATATGAAGAACCTCCAAGTAGTGTTCAGGAGCTGTGGGATCGCTTCCAGGAGGAGTGGGATAGGATAGATCCAAGTATTTGCCAGAATCTGATTGAGAGTATGCCTAGGAGGATTGAGACAGTGGTTAGAGCAAAAGGTGGCTATACAAAGTATTAATTAATGCCATTTTCCCTTCCCAAAAATGTACTCCAATAAACTGTTGCAATGACCTGGGTGGTTTGTAAATTACATAGCATTACCAAAAATAAACATATTGCTTACATAATTGGTACATATTCAAATGGGATACTATTACATGTTTCGAATATTTTTTTGAAATTTTAGAATACATCATCATCATGCTATAAGGTCATGAAGTCAAAAGTGCAAAACATTGCAACAGTTTATTGGAGAACTGTACATGGCAAAACCTGCCACGTCATCATTTATGCCCGGGCTCCTCCACCCAGGCCTCAAAGCATTACTCCTCCCATTCTATGTGATGGGAAGGCATCAGAAGCAACCAAACGATTGCTCCTGCTCACACAGGGAGCTGTTTGGAGCTCCAGAAAATGTGGAAAAATCGTCCACATCTTCAGATTCATCTCGTGTCACCCATGCGACATCCAGCTTGCAATATTGCAGCAAGCCGGTTCACTCCCAAGTCTATTTGACTGGGAGTTACACAAAACCATCAAACGATCACTCCCACTGGCACAGGGAGCCGTTTTTGATTCCAAAAAATGTGGGAAAATCTTCCACATCTCCAGCATCGTCTTGCATTAACCGCGAGACGTCCAGATTGCAATATAGCAGCAATCTGGTTCACTCCCCAGTCTATATGACTGGGAGTTGTCATGAACAACCAAATGACCATTCCTGCCTGCGCAGGGAGCCGTTTGGAGTTCCAAAAAATGTGGAAAAATCGTCCACATCTACGGAATCGTCTCGCGTCTGCCGCGAAACGTCCAGCTTGCGATATAGCAGCAAGCCGGCTCACTCCCCAGTCTATGCGACTGGTAGTTGTACAAATCGATCAAACAACAGCTCCTGCCAGCACAGGGAGCCGTTAGTGGTCGCAAAAAATGTGGAAAAAACTTCCACACTGTCTACATCGTCTCACATTAACTGTGAGACGTCCAGCTCGCAAAATCGCAGCATGCTGGTTCAATCCCCAGTCCATGTGACTGGGAATTGTGCAAAACAATCAAACAACAACTCCTGCTCGCGCAGGGAGCCGTTTTTGATTGCAAAAAATGTGGAAAAAATCTCCACATCGTCGTTACCGTCTCGCAGCCATAGTGAGACGTCCAGCTCGGCGCCTAGGCGCGAGCCGGTTCAAACCCCAGTCTACAAGACTGGGAATCATCCAAAACACTCATGGAATGACCCCCGCTTGCACAGGGAGCCAGTCCTGAGTGAAAGAAATGTGGAAAAAGTCTCCACATTGCGGTCATCGTCTCACAACTGCAGTGAGACTAGCGCTTCATCCAGGAATGAGCGCATCCACTCTAACATGGACAAAGAGTCCATGTCACCCAAATCGACACATAAACCCGCATCCATTTCGCCTCTATCCAAGGCACTTCTGGACTTTGTCCAGTTCCCACCTGAATGGAGGGTGGGGAGTACAGAACGGATAATCGCCAGACTAGAAGTCTGGGAATCGATAAGGAAGACCAAGGCACACAGTCAGTGCCTTGGGAACCCCAGATCTGGGGGACAACCATCGTCGCATGGACTTAACATGCACGATATTTCTTATCCTTCTTTGGATATGCGGGAGCAGAGGGGATTCTCCCAGAATATGGTGGAACGGCACCACATCGGGCCACAGGATGACCACCCGCACTCAGGGCCAGGTTCATCAGGTGGTGGGAGGTGGTCTAGCCAATTACCCTTTGGGAAGTCACCCATTGCCGAAGCAATGCCAACACCGGTTTTTCCTCTGGAAAAACCTCATGGTCTATCCATGAGATACAGAGATCACACTCTCTGTAACCTACTCTTGGGGAAAAATCCCCGAAAATTTTCAACTTTTTCCCTTTCATCATCTGAAAGGGATACCACTATACCGTCTACTCACTATGGGGAAACCCATAGTGATCCACCTGTCCAGCCAACAGATAAACCACCCCCAAGGGAGGTTAAATACATCATCTGACTTCCAGATGATGTGACCTTACCCAATACTGGGTAAAACCGCTTCCTAGATCAGGAAGCAGGTGGAGCGATGCCAGGTCTCACAAGGCCAATCGTTCCTCTGGCCATACCCTTATATGGCTAGACCACATTTTTAAACCTAGACATCTGTCTAGGGGGGAGAACCCTTTACCTGAGGGCAAAGGATTTTTACTCATTATTTTATTTTATCACCTAGACACCAGTCTAGGGGGGAGAACCCTGCAAAATTTGCAGAGGTAACTAACATTCATTTATTCTAGCCCCCATGGATGCTCATGAACTCCCAAAGGCTATTTATGTAACAGCTTCTATGTGCTTGTTATTTTGCTCTGTTACAAGGATTTGACACTCAATGCTGCCACAGTGATGTGCAGATGGTCAGAGCAGAGGGGGGGGTTTCCACTGTTTAATCAAGTGTGAAGCAAATATTGCCATAATTAATTATGAAAGTTACTGAAGACAGGTAGCACTGACATGTCAATATTCACCAATACTATTTACATAAATTTTGCTGTGATCAAAACTGATGGAGATGTATGGATGTTTTTCCCTGGGCTCCTCACATGTATGATGCACCTGTGATTGGTTGTAAGGATTGTATTCCCCACCCTTAACCATATATGTAGCCTCATTATTGCATGTACTGATGGACTGGGAGTGTGAGGCTACACCAGTGCTTAAACAAGCACACCAACATATTCAGTGGACTCTCGCAGTTGTGGCACAAAAATCAATGTTCATATTTATTATTATAGGAATGGGATTTTCCCATTTTTAGCCTCTTATGGGCTCTGTGGAGTACAGTATCCCATGCCATGTAAATAGTTAGTATCCAACAACTATCATCACACAAAACCTGACCCAACCATGTTATTGTAAACCCAGCTCTCACAACCTCTGCCACATTATCTGTAGAATCATCCCTATGCTGACCCCCTATACTGCACCCAAAACCTATGGAAATGGACCAATTCAGCCCCACAGTTCTAACATTTATACAGACTCCTGTTGTCTGTTAGAGACTGGAAGCGAGATGAAGGAGATATCTCTGTGGCAGAGGGCTTCGGCCTCAGTGACTCAGACCAGGAGCGCTGTGCCTAGTAACACGTTGTCAGGGCAATAGCCCCGAGCCCCGGGTCGTGTGTAAATTAGATACACATAGTCACGTGGGCAAGCGGGAACCTCCGGGTAACCACTTACACACCACCGTAAAATACACTATCTTGTATCACTTACGGCCTTGTGTGCTGAGCCACCCTAAGACCTCACACTTTTTTAAGTGCATGAGGTGTGTTTTACAACACAACCCACAACTACACAATCTTAACATCTGACTCGGAAGCGCCTATGGTGCCTAAACACGCCCGCAAGGGCAAGGTCGCATCTGCAGCGACACTAAAAAGAAATGAGTGGTTTATAAAGAAACCGCAATCTCCCATCAAGGGAGATTCAAACCAAAAGCCGTCATCAGACGACGACGAGGATCAACATGATCCGGCAATAGCAACCACCTCAGGGCTGGTCCCTTGTCAGGGCACACCCGCCTGACCCGGCCCCACCCGGCCCCACTTCACCCGGTACCCCACCACCCAGTCTTCCCCTACCTCCTCCCCCCCTTCTTCTTTCTTTCTTTCTCCATTCCACTCTCTCTTTACTTATCTCACCTTCTCTTTATTTTCTCTTTATTCTACACGGACGACCTTTCCTTGTATCAATGTACCATTGACCCACCCGCAGCGTGCTCACGACACGCCCAGCCTGGGCACCTCAGGCGACCCCCGCTATGTCCAGCTTGCGCGTTCACAGCGGATGCCCTCGGGATCCCCCACAGGGACACCCGGGTGACTACGGCTGTATGTGAGGATGACGTGGCACCCATCATGTGACCTAAGCCGCATGTATATAAACATACCTGAAGTGGGAACCGAAGAAGTAGCCTTCTTCTCACCCTTTTCCACTTCAGTCTAAGTGGCCAGGGACTGCCTCCTGAGCCGGGCCCGCCAGTACGCACGCCCGCTCCACACCCTGTGAGGCTTCTAGTGTCGGGCATCTCACCCGGGCCTCCTCTACCCCAGACGCGTCCCTGACATCCCTGAAGGCTTTAGAAACTTACGTGGAGTAAGTGCGGGGCGAAATACCCCCAGAACTCCACAACATACCGATCTAACCCAAGCTGGGGAAGATCCATCACCTCCTCACGAGGTGATCGACTTGCGCTGTAGGCGGGATAATCGCCCACATGCAGAGCCGGCTCGGATACCCGCTTCTACGATTAGAAAACCCCTTCCATTCATGCGACAACTCGATACGGATTCGGTATCTAAAAATAGTCCTAATTCGTACGATTCTGACGATATCAAGAACGTCCCAATCGGTGGAGAATTGACGGAGTTCAATGTTGGGCAAGTTAGGCACAGCAGGTCACGGGCATGTGCGGGCGTGGGAATCTCAAGCGGCAACCCAGAATTCCAGCCTCACTCGTTCCCACGGCGTCTAATAAATTGGTAAAAATGCTCATTGGCTGCGTGAGAGTTATCTCCGGCTACATTTCCAATTTAGGCTCTTAATTCCGCAAATCCATTGAGATATCGCTTATTTTCTTTTATTTTCATATTTTGCCATCATTTCAGTTATTGATTGATATTCTTTTATTGTTACTGTTACCCTTTTTATTATTTCGCCTAATAAGGTACCCAGGTGCCATATGGTACCAATATTCACCATCTATTATTTCTAAAAATAATTATTTCTTATAATCCTGTACATACTGGATTTTCAAAAAGAAGTTCTCCCCTCCCCCAAAATTCTCTAAGGTGCTAGGACGCGCTAGAGAGGGTGTGAGTGTGTGGAATTCCAACAGTAGGAATAAGGGCAGTGATCTAGCTCACAATGAGTGAGTAGTGGACACTGAGCCCAGACCTTGCGGAATCCCGGAGAACCCACACGGAGTTAAGGATCGAGAACGTAGTGAGTTTAGTGGAGAAAGTAGAGTTTAGGGAGAGTTGTCCCCCACGAGCTGTGTCAGCATAGAGAGCCACGAGCCCTCTTTCAGTGCGAAAAACGCGTAAGCGCCGAACGATCAGCCCAAAAAGCTGATCGGATAGAGTTGCAGGAAACTCCAGGGCCCCACTATCCCCTGGAGTCCCCCCTCACGTCCCCAAGTCAAGCCCCAAAGGCAGACAAAGGGAAACAAAGGGAAGAGCCCCGCGACGGCTATCCGAAAAACTACTGGACTTGTTCCAGGTTCTGTCTGAATGGAGGACGGAAAGTGAAGATCAACTTCTTCTCAGGCTGAAAGCCCGAGAAGGCGTGAAAATACGCCCTGAGAGCAGGATCTCCCAGAGCGCGGAAGCTCCAAAAGAACTTCCACTGTTTACACTCCCACACACCATGCCAGACAAGGCAAGGTCACCAACTTCGGAGGAGGTCTCCGAGATAATGATGAAATGAGGGAGTTCGCTGAGGAAGCCTTACGTAAAAGTAAGGAGAAACCAGCGAACAGACCCCTCTATGAGAGGGAAGCACCCTCCGCAACGGCCTCGCCTAAACAAAGCGAGCGTGGAGTGTTCACTCCAAGAACCCATTCTGGAACCCCCAGAAGCGGAAATGTCAACTGGGGAGAGTTACTGCTCGCCCAACCAAACTTCCTCCTGGAAAACCAGGAATCGCGCATAATAAACACGATAAACTCAATCCAAAAAAAGATCGAGGAAACGAACCATAATAGCATGGCTCGTCTAGAGATAACTCTAGAAAGAATGGCCAATGCAATCGACGCGTTGACTGAAAAAATCAGCGAACAAACAGATTTGCTGAAGGAAATAAACGTCTCACAAAAAAGTGAGGAAACAAATAGACACCCCTGGACCACGGTCCAGGACATAAATAGAACTCGTGAAAAATTCATGAAAAGAACCACCAGTGAAAGCACACTGGAATATCATCAGCAACGCGACAGAGACACTAAGGAGATCCTTCTCCCAAGGATAGGAGAAGACGATGCCGAAAGAAGGCATCGTTCAGAGATTAGAAGGAGAATTGGCATGTACCAAAGGTTCGGCCAAACATCCACTTATGACGGACCTCTTGAACAGAGAGGTAACTCATTCACACCCTCTCAAAACAATGAGAGAATACAAATACAACTTCAGGCAAATTCGCCTGAAACCAAAGAAATGCTGTGAGGAAGATTTCCCCCAGCAAAAACCCCCCCAAAGGAGAGATCTCCATTGGATAGCGACCCCGCGAAGGCAGGGGAGCAAGAAGAGTACCTGGAGAAATGGTACGAAAAGGCCATAAGAATGGCCAAAGTGAGAATACTCACTCCCTACCCAGAAGGAGTGAAGCCAGAAGCCCTAAAGAATGGGCCGGCATTTCCTGACAAGAAATGGTCAGGGGAGAACGACATGGAATCATTCTGGCAGTGGTTCACAGAACTACTGGGATTCCTCGCCTCGCGAGGATGCAAAGGTCCCCAATTTGACGAAGTCCACCTGGACTGCTTGATTCATGGATTAGGGGGACCCGCGTTTGACCTCGGAATTAGACTCCGAGACGAAACTCTCCTCAGAGGAGATGAGGGCATGTTCCTCGAAGTTCTCAACATATTGATGAGAACCTTCATCAAAGCCTCCGCTGCGTTGAATGCGACAAAGAAATACCGCAACGTCAAATACGAAGCAGAAAAAGGCCTAAAACAGTTCTACTTAGAACTGTCAAAAGCAGCGTCCCAGATGGTGACGCCTCCAGACCAGGCGTCCTTCAACGCCAGGTTCCTAAACTACATTCCCCTTGAATGGAAGAGGGAAATGATCGCTCATGATAGAATCAGAGCAGACTTCTCCTCAAACGAGGAGATGTTAAAAGCAATATCTCGTGTAGACGAGATAATTGACGGGCTGAAGATGTCTTCAGCCTACAAATCAGGTTACTATACCCGAACAACTACCACAGCAACAATGAGCCACGGCAGAGCCCTCCCATCAGGAAAGAAAGCGGAAGAGCTGAAACCCAGATGGAAAGAGGATACATCCTCGAAAAACTCGAGGAAAACTGACCAAAAGTCAGTTCCAATTTGCGGCAAATGCGGCAAAATAGGGCAAACGAAAGATTGCCCAAGACACAATATAACGAGCGATGAAAAACCAAGGCACATAGCTGCCATGGAAATCGCGAACTCATCGGATGAAGAGTCGAAAGGCTCATCAGATGAGAAACCAGAGAACAACTCCGGTAACTCCGAAGCATCAAGCTTCGAAGTAGAGGACCCATACGAAGGACCTCAATACTCACCCAACTCAGAGGGTGAGGAAGTCAATGTTGGGACCATAAGAATGGGCCCAATGTCAGTCGTCGACCACAATGACATGAATTATAAAATCAAACTGGCGGTAGCACACCAGTTAGAAAACACGGCAGACGAAAAAGTCGCCGAAGCCTTGGTGGAAGCACCAAGAAAAGATGCCTTGGGGAAATACACGAAAGTACCCAAGGAAAACAAGGACAAAGGGAAGAAGGACCAAAAGTCCATCGAAACCCAGTCCCCCTTGTTCAATGCGAAATTCTGCATCTCAAAAGATGTGGGAAAATACCCTGCAAACAGACCGCTCTCAACGAAGAGAACGCTAACGGCTCACATAAAAATAGCAGGCATAAAAGCCTATGCGCTATTCAATAGTGGAGCTGAAACGGATGCATTATTGCCGGACTTTGTCTGCGCGGTCCACATCCCAATTCTCCAATTGGAGAACCCAGTCGTCCTTCAAATGGGGACAAAAGGAACAAGATCACAGATCCTGTTCGGAACCAACGTGGACATTGAAATCAACAGCCACGTAGAAAAACACTACTTTGATGTAATAAACATCGACAGATACGATGCCATCTTCGGTGCCCCCTGGTTAAACAAAAACCAGGTAAGCTTAGACTTCCGGTCCCACAAAGTGAGAACGGCAAACAAGGGCAACATAGACACCCTTGGAATAAGCGAAGACCATGTGACGAGATCACATGGATGGAAAACTCGAGCAAGAGCCCGAGAACAACCAAAGAAGAAGCCCCCCTGACAGGGAGGCAGGATCGAAACACACCTCAGGGTAATCACAAGAAAATACCCTGAAGGTTGACCCAATCCTAGTCCGGAAGGACTAGAACTTCCAGATGTACCACACCTGGAAGGTCTCTCCATGAACAACCCCGAGTTCAAAATACTCAGGGAGTGGTGGAGAGAAAAATTTGAAACCGTAATGGCGCCAGCGCCATTAGAAATGCCCCCCCTGAGGGAGGTGAACCATCGAATCCCGTTGAAGGATCCGAACAAGAAATTTCGGGAAAACACCCCGAGATGTCCCGCAGCACTGCAGGAAGCACTAGCGACCAAAATAGATCGCTATGTAAAAGCAGGATGGTGGTATCCCACGAACAGCGAGCGAGCATGCCCGCTACTGTGCATCTGCAAAGCAGATGGATCCTTGCGCACGGTAATAGACGTGAGGAACCGTAACTCAAACACGATCCTCAACGTCACACCAATGCCAGACATGCAACTGATCCAGGAATCAGTCACCAGAGCAACATACCAATCTAAGATTGATATGTCGGATGCGTACGAACAAATATGCATGGATCCAGACGATGTCCATAGGACGACATTCTCCATGCCCCATGGGATGTACAACTCGAACACGATGCAGCAAGGAGACTGCAACACTCCCTGCACCTTCCAGCGCGCACTGACCTGGGAACTATGAGGAGAAGTAGGCAGATGCCTACACGTCTGGTTCGACGATATATTCACCAGCACAAGCTCAGTGGAAAACCACAATAAAGCACTATTGTGGTTATTCACTTGCCTAAAAGGGGCGAAATTCTACATAAGCCAGAAAAAATTCCAGCCATTTGCCCCAATCCTAGACGTTCTAGGAAGCCGAGTGGACGAACAGGGCATCCATGCTCAAGCGGATAAAATGGAAAAAATCCGCAACTGGCGAGAGCCAGTAGACCACACAGGAGTCCTAAGATTCCTGGGAATGGTAGAATATCTATCGATATTCATGCCAAACGTCAGCGGTTACACAGGACCACTGCAAACAATCTGCTCAAACAAGCAGACATTCAGGTGGACACCACTCCACCAGAAATGCTTTGACAAGATCAAACGTCTAGCATGCAGGGCTCCGATCCTGAAGCCCGTCCAGTGGAACCCATCGGAAAGCCTCTCAGAAGAAGAGAGGACCAAACTCCACGTCTGGGTCATAACAGACGCATGCCCAGCGGGCATGGGTGCATTAATTGGACAAGGCAAAAGGTGGCAGACTTGCCGCCCGGCCGCATTCATGTCCAAAAAGTTCACCAACACACAACGTAGGTACTTCACCTACGAGCTTGAGGCACTGGGTGTCCTCGAAGTGCTCATGAGATGGCAAGACGACCTCATGGGAGGCCGTGAATTCACAGTAATCACGGACCACAAAGCTTTGGAATATTTCAAAGCGAAAAACCACAACTCAGGGAGACACCTGAGATGGCAAGCCTTTTTCGCAAGCTTCAATTGCGAAATAAAATATGTGGAAGGCCACAAAAATAAAGTGGCAGATGCACTCTCACGATACTATGACTTGTCAACAGATGAGGATCTGCATTTCAACGATTATGTTTCGGCGGACATCCACCTGGACAAAAATGCAGAAGATATCATCCCCGACAGAATCGAGGAATACAAAGAACTGCTACTAAGCAGTACCCTGAGTAAAAACTCAGAGAAAAAGAGACTCGCAGCGATACGTGCGAGAAATACCCTAGAGGAAGCTCTAGGGGGGAGCGATAACCTAGAGGAAACTCTAGGGGGGAGCGCCCAAAATCTGGAAGAAATCATAACTCCAGAAGAGAACCTTCGAAAACAATTCAAAGAAAAAGACCTCATTGAGGCAATAAAATCTGGATACTTGAAAAGCCAGATCCACTGGGAAATCCTAGAGAACCCAGGGAATTTCAAAAACTTCTCCGTAAAAGATGGGCTGATAACCCGACTTGGAGAAGGAGGAACGACCCAAATAGTAGTCCCAAAAGAGAATTACGAAAGGAAGTCCATTCGGGGAATAATCCTTGAGAACATCCACGAAACACTTGGACACCTAGGATCCAAGAAAACAGTGGAAACCCTCCATCGACACTTCTGGTGGAAGTCGATGAGAAAGGATACCCACAAGTTCTGCAGGTCCTGCGGAACTTGTCAAACAACAAAGAAAAGCACCAGGAGAAATCCCGGAATGCTTCACCCACTCCCGACCCCGGAGACACCATGGTCGTCAATAGCCATGGACTTCACAGGTCCATTCCCAACAAGCTTGGGATATGATTACCTCTGGGTAATCATCTGTAGGTTGACGTCCAACGTCCACCTAATTCCAATAAAGACAACAATGAACGCACTAGAACTAGCATTCGTATTTCTTCGTGAAGTTGTAAGACTCCACGGTATACCACACTCGATCATATCAGATCGAGACTCAAAATTCACGTCAAAATTTTGGCGCAAACTACACCGAATACTCGGTGTACAGTTGAAATTCACAACTGCATTCCACCCACAAGGCGACAGCCAAGCGGAAAGAATGATACAAAAAGTAGTACAAATACTACGTGCAATGGTTAGACCAGACCAACGCGACTGGGCAGCGAAACTGTCGATGGTGGAATTCGCGATCAATGCGAGCTCGAACACATTGACAGGATTTGCCCCGTTCGAATTAATCTACGGCCATATGCCAAAGATGTGCCTAACAGCACCACTCTCGGACTACCTGGGAGTAAATGACTTCGCTCAAAAAGCGAAGGAAAACCTCATGGCAGCACATGACGCGATAATACATAACCGCGCTGCCCAAACAATCCAGGCGAATAAGAAAAGATGCCCGGACCCGCCTTTGAGAAAAGGCGAGCTCGCATACTTATCCACGGATAAGCTGAACCTACCCAAAGGCAGGGCAGGAAAACTAAAGCCCTTATACATAGGGCCTTACGAAATTCTGGAAACATTTCCAGAAACATCAAACTACATCCTCAAGTTGCCACCACAACTTGAACAATGCGGAATCCATCCAAGATTCCATGTATCCCGGCTCGCACCTCACGAGCCGAATGACCAGGAAACCTTCCCAAATAGGGAAGTAAACATATTCTACAATTTTGGGGAAGACCCCAATCATGAAGCAGTAGTTTGCGAAATCCTAAACCACGCATGGGTTCACAACGAACTCTGGTTTAAGGTTAAATGGGAACTAGGGGACACCACATGGGAACCCCTAGGAAATTGCAACAACCTTGTCCACCTGGATGAGTACCTCACCTTACAAAATGTAAGGGAACCAGAAAAACTCCCTATCAAAGAAGACAGGGAACTCTCGGCATCACTACACCCCCAAAAACGGAGGCGGAAGAAGTAAAGCCGAGGGACGATGGCCCACAGCCAAGAGCATGGGAAAGTTCTGGGCGAGTAACTCACCCGGACAGCCACACCATGTACCAGAGATCACATGGGCTAGGCGAGTAACTTGCCTAGACCACGTGAACCACAGGCTCACATGCAAAAAGAACACACAACTGCGGCGAATCCCATGCACACAAGAACAAAAACCCCTCCCACCACCATGAGTAACATAACGATGAAATGTCGTTCTCTGGGGGAGGCAACCCTCAGTTCGATCCAAACAAACCACCGGATATCGAAATACAACAACCCAGGGAGCAAGGCTCCCCGGAACAACAACAACACCAGGTGCAGATAAGCACCATGGATTACACGACGCACGCAGCACAAATGAGTGCTGCAAACCAACAACCATCCGCATTGCTAACAGGCACCGCATACCCCCAGCCTCCCCAAAGAGGCTTCCAACCATACGCGGTGCAAACTGCACCGATGGCGCAACAAGTGCCATTCCAGGGGCAGCATTTGCTGCTGCAGCCCCAGGCATACTCCCCAGGGAACTTCCCTGGCCAGATCAACCCCTGGATTAGCCAATTCGGCCCAGGTCCAACAACACCCCAGCCAAATGCAGGCTGGGAATCAGCCATCGCGTCAGTGGTAGCTGCTCAGACAGGTCAGCTCCGTGAGGAGCTGAAAGAGATGAAGTCCCTCGTAGGAGGGAGACGAGGGAGCGACAGCGGCTCCTTGTCCAGACCGTCCAAACGGGCACGGTCTGATAACTCGAGGGTGTCAGAAGACGCCTGCGACCATTGCGCCCACTGGAGGCGCGAATACAACCGAGCACGAAGAGATGCTGAGGGCATCTTTGACTCTCTGAAAGACACAGAGAGAGAAGTCGATCTCCAAAAAAGGGAGATCGAATTACTGAAACACGAGCTCAGAGAGGCACGCGCACTGGCAGACCTCACTGCCAAACCCATCATGACGGGGGCCTCCCAGGTCAGGGGGAGGGGATACGGTTCCGGGCCTCATGAGGTGCGACCCCACATGGGGACTAGCGCATCAAGGGGTGGGGCACCGACTATCCCGCCACCCTGTGGGCAGGCGACCCTGTCCGGGTTGCATAAGGGCCCGCCCTCAGAGGGGCAAACCCATGTCAAGGGGAAGAGGGAGAGCGGTAGGCAACCGATGGCAGACCCTAAAACGGGGACCACTGCCAGAGGTGGTGGGCCGCTGAGTACCTCAGCACCCTATGGGCAAGCTACCCTGCAGGGAAGTGTCCACATGCTATACGAGACCACCGAACTCAACGAGTTCAGCAAAGTCGAAGCTCCAGTCAACATAACAATCGACCCCAACTTCCCCATGAGGAGAATAGCGGGGTCAGAAGCAGCGCATGACAGTGCATATGCTTGGTGGACAAGCGTGAGTGGGAAAGAATTTGTACACTGGTACGAACAGGCCGAAGCTGCCTTCAAAAGCGGCAAGGTACATAGAACCCTTCGTGAAAAAGTGAAGGAAACCGAGAAATACTTCTTGGGACTCCCGAGTATTGCAAGACTCGTGGAGGAATATAATTCCCCAGAGAATAAGGGGAAAATCTCCTGGGAAAGTCTAGGCAAAGCTGCCTACTTGAAGTCCCAGTTCAAACCACTCAGGACTCCTGAGGAACGTGCCGCAAGAACTGCGGAATGGGAAGCGAAAGCTTCCAAATACCGGGAAAGAGATGCAAGTCTCTGTGCTGGACAACCAGCCCAACGACCATCCTTCCCCACGGGAAGAACGGTAGACCTACCGTACTCTACACCTGAGCCAAGCAGCTCAGGAACACAACAACCCACTCCCACCCAGGGAGCACCCACTTCGTCAAGCCCACAGCCCGACAATGTAGCCCAGGCTACATCATCGCATCCGACGCAGCAATCGGATGTCCAGATGAACAACCCGGAGGAAATCCCTCCTCCGGGGCAATGAATCCACCCTTGAGAGAAGGGAAAGTGACACGGTAATACACCATCGAGGCGCCCGTGAAAACACCTTCCCCGAACTCAAGGCCCCGCACACAATACTGTATGCAAGGAACCGCAAGTAACAATTGCGGAAATCTCCACTCCGTCAAAAGACCCACATCCACCACCGCTTGTGTGTAAACACCACTTACACACGAACCCTCACAGAACAAGTGAGGAACACCAAAGACATACAACCTTTGGGTCAAAATTCATTTTCGACAAACTCCACCTTTTTTTTCCTTTCTTTCTTCTTCTCTCCCTGCGATACCAATGTATCGCCGTTCACTTCAAAGTAACGGCCCACACTCATTCATTCCTTAAACCCCCTCTCTTCCTTTCACCAACATGTACAAAACTGCCCACTTTAAAGTGGCAACAACAAAAAAATTGATAAATTCCAAACTCAATGTAAATCAACTATTAAGACTCTGTTTCATTTACTATCAACCTTGTATGCGTTGTTGTGGGGACAACTCCGTGTACCGCAAAAAGTCGGATTCTGCGGAATTTGGTCACCAACACGCAGTACATATCTGCTGACGCTCCCGATACTCATTCTATCACTATCCAACACTCCTTACACTCATTCCATATTTTTCCATATTTTCCCCACCATTCCCGACAACCCCAAGCAAAATTCCCACGCCCAACCATGCCGCCAGTTTCACCGCCTCTCCAGATCTCCATACCCACACACACAACCTAGCCGTTTTTTCCACCCGATAGTGATGCTCTACCACCCTTCTTCACCCCCGGAGCATTTCCCAGAATGGCAATCCCACATCCGGATGGTTCAGCACGGAGTAGAGTCTCACGTGGTCTTGACAGCACCTGTCAATGGCCACATCTCAACAACTACTGCACCAAATGGGACGAATAGGGGCTCGTTGGAAAGCTGGAGACGAGGAGGTTGCTGACGGGAGGATAGGCGGGCGCTGTGGCGAAGCGCTGCGGAGTTAACTTTTACATTTCCCATTTCGGACCCGTTATCATATATTCCCCATTCATTCATATTTCTTTTATTGTTTCTTTGTTCCCAATTGGATATTCATCATTTACGGTTGCCTAACGGCCCGTTTACATTCCCCCAGTCTATTCATTTCATTTCAAACATATATAAACTAGATAACAGCTTGTACATAACAAGTGAGTATTGAATAGACCCGTGAAAGAGAAAGTAGAAGTTGCATCCAAGTGGCAAAGACGCCATCCACGACTCTAACGCCTCCCCTGAGTTACTTGCTTACATCTGAGACCCCTTTCCTCATAACCCTCGGCCTTGACGTCCAAGAGAGACGTAGGTGAGTGTTGAGTTGAGGCTCTAACAGACCCGCTAGCACCCCAGGACCCAAAGAACCGAACCTCCACCACACACGCATTCACTATCACCCTCCCCCCTTTCTCTGTCTCGAGTCTAGGCGATAGACTCGTTACAGCGTCGCAAATGCAACGCAAGGGGGGAGAATGTCAGGGCAATAGCCCCGAACCCCGAGTCACATGTAAATTAGATACACATAGTCACGTGGGCAAGCGGGAACCTCCGGGTAACCGCTTACACACCACCATAAAATACACTATCTTGTATCACTTACGGCCTTGTGTGCTGAGCCACCCTAAGACCTCACACCAACAGACCTCTGCATCACCTCCGACCTCAACTCAGTGTCAGGGACTCGTCCGGGGTCGAGGGGGTCCGGGTATAACGTCCGGGACCGAGAGCCTGGCGGGGGGCGGATCGGGCGTGCGTACTGACAGGCCCGATGTGGGACAGCGGTCCCTGGCCACTTAGACTGAAGTGGAAAGTTGAGAAGAAGGCTACTTCTTCGGTTCCCACTTCAGGTTCGTTTATATACATGCGGCTTGGATCACATGACGGGTGCCACGTCACCCTCGCACACAGCCGTAACCACCCGGGTGTCTCCGTGGGAGATCCCAAGGGTATCCGGTGCAGGCGCGCGTGCTGGGCACAGCGGGAAGCCGCCCGAGGTGCCCGGGCCGGGTACATGGTGGGCGCGCTGCAGATGGGTCAGTTGTACATTGATACAGAGAAAGTCGTCCGTGTAGAATAAAGAGAGAATAAAGAAGTAAGATAAGGAGAAACTGAGGAGGGGAGGATGAGGGGGAAGAAGGGAAGGGGGAGGAGGTAAGGAGGGGTGGACCGGCGGGGTACCGGGTCAGGTTGGGCCGGGTGGAGCCGGGTCAGGCGGGTGTGCCCTGACACTCAGACAGAAACCATCCATCTTCAGTCCATCTTCTGACAGTCAGCCCAACTCTGACAGTATTCCGACTCTGACAGCTCCATACTTAGGGAGGTGTAGGTAATATATTGAAAAGAGCGGAGGCAATCCAGAAGGATCGGAGGTAGTGGAAGACAATGGCCATGGATGGATATGACACTCACCTCTGCCATATCCTCCGGTATACTTCCAGTCCACCTCCACCTCCGATGTCCGGTACCTTCTCCGGTACCCCTTATCCTCATCATAGAAGATTATTAATATTTCTATCTACCCAACATTACCATGGACCTCCTAGGACCTCCGCCAATCCTGAAAATGTTTTCCCATTCCTCAATAGCTGTCGCTAATCCCACCCTTCAGTTACCCACTCCACAGTGCTCAATAAGGCAATTCTCTCATGAGCTTGCCAACCTGGCAAGTGGGTAAGTCCATCTTGGGTTTTCCCTTTCTTCTCCTATTTGTCCTTTATTATGTATATAGGTCATGTACCATAGTTGATGGCACTTCAGTGCAAAATCGATGACTAGATTTCCCCAGAGTTTGTGCCCCCCTGTTCTGAAGTTAAGGACCCAACACTAGCATTACCAAACATTGGCACAGTGCTCCCCTCTGAGTCGCTGAGGCCATGGTCCCTGTCAGAACACATCAAGGAGAGGAGACCAGGCATGTCTGGACCTTTCCCTGGAAGGGAGGCCAGAGGTAGAGGACGAGCGGAGGGACTGCAGCCTCAGCAACTCAGAGAGGGGCGCTGTGCCAACATTCAGTAACACTAGTGTTGGGTCCTTAACTTCAGAATGAGGGGGTGCTGTCAGGGACGGCTTGAGAGAGGTGGAGGTAGCGGCGTAAAGCTTGGCACTAGCAGCCCAGATGGTGGCAGGGCAGTGAGACTGTATGGTGGGCAGCCCTTCTCTGGGCTTATGTCCCTATGTAGCTTCTTAGGCTGAAGCAGTAGTGATTGTCATTAGGATGAAAGGCTAAACTAAAGTAAAGTAAGATACTGTCAGGGCACAGCCCCTGACCCCACACACCCTCAGGTACCCTCCCCCCATTTTCTCCTATTTTTCCCTTCACTGTTCCACAATCCCGCATGCATGCAGACCGTGGGAACGTTCTGGGCGAGTTACTCGCCCAGAAACCATCACAGCCACAACCATGGGGACTTTCTGGGCAAGCTGCTTGCCCAGAATCTTCCCACGGGGGGGTGCCAATTATGGAAAGTCGGCAAAGAGCCGAAAACTGTATAGTTCCCAGCTCCCATTTGTAGCGGCTTCACAGGAGGTTGAGAAGGTTACCCTTCTTCTCAACTCATTTCCTGTGAAGGCTGGGGCTAGCCCCCTCAGTGAGTTTGAAGACCTCGGACTGGGACTAGATACCCCAGCGACTCGGAGGATCCCCTTGGGCCTGTCACGGAACGAGGGCCGGGCCCTGACAGATACTTGCCTGAAGCAGTAGGCTACTTCTTCGGTTCTGCTTCAGCTCAGTTTATATACAGGCATGAATGGGTCACATGTGGGGTGCCATGTCAGCCTGGGTAGAGCTGGGCTATCGCGGATGACTCTGCAGGCAATCCCAAGTGTCAGAGGAAATAAGTACAAATGAGGATGTGCGGCATACCCAGTGGCACAGTACCCACACGGAGTACTCGGTGTCAGGCACATCTGTGCTACACAAGTGAGAGGAGAGGTCATCCATATAAAGAGAGAAAAGGAAAGAAGAAAGACAAAGGAGAAAGCGAAAGAGGGAAGAGAAGGAAAAAGGGGCAACAGGAGGGTGCACCATGCAGCAGAGTGGCATGCCCTGACAGGCGCAAACTCTGGGGGATCTAGTCATCGATTTTGCACTGAAGTGCCATCAACTATGGTACATGACCCATATACATAATAAAGGACAAATAGGAGAAGAAAGGGAAAACCCAAGATGGACTTACCCACTTGCCAGGTTGGCAAGCTCGTGAGAGAAACACCTTATTGAGCACTGTGGAGTGGGTAACTGAAGGGTGGGATTAGTGACAGCTATTGAGGAATGGGAAAACCTTTGCAGGATTGGCGGAGGTCTTAGGAGGTCCGTAGTAATGTTGGGTAGGTAGAAATATTAATAAACTTCTATGGTGAGGATAAGGGGTACTGGAGATGGTACCAGAGATTGGAGGCAGAGGTGGACTGGAGGTATACTGGAGGATATGGCAGAGGTGAGGGGAGGATGAACCAGAGGTGAACTGGAACAGTGGTGGAGTAGGTTGGAGGTTGGGCAGAGTTGGTATGGATATGACAGTCCCTCTGCTCATCCTCTACCTCTGGCCTCCCTTCTGGGGAAAGGTCCAGACACACTTGTTCCCTCCTTGCTGTGTTCTGACACTGTGGATGGATATGACAGGTGGAGAGGAGGGTGGAGAGGAGTGAGGAGAGGAGTGAGGAGAGGGAGGTGATGTCAGGTCTGAAGGTGGATATCAGAGCAGACAGGGATAGGGTAGGACTATGGAGGTGGCGGAGAGGGGGGTCTGGAAGTCAAATTGGGATTGGGGATGTATGGATATGACACCAAGCCCCTATATCATTCTAGAACTATCTATAATACAAATCCAGCACATGTAACTAGTGTGAGGTATGGGAGTAGAGAGGTCTCTGAAAAGCATAAAAGGCCACTGCTTCTGCCCCCTCTCAAACCTCAGGTAGAAATATAAGTTTAATTCTCCTCACCAGTGGTTGGGTCATATACATATATGTATACCTGATCCCAACTCAACTCCTGGACCCTTTCTGCCACCTCTGGAGTCCTACCCTATTCCCATCCACTTTGATCTCCACCTTTGGATCTGACCCCACCTTCCACTCTCTCCTGATTAATCTCTGCAAAGGTACAACCTCCCATTCCTGTCCCATATCCCAAACTTGGACACCGATTGTACCTCTGCTCCAAGATCCTGTCCTGGTCCTGACCTTGGACTTTGACACCACTCCGGCTTAAGTCCATTGCATTGGTGACCTCATTTCATGTAAACACCATTGCCAATATTCCTCAGACTTTCAATCCTGCCTCCATAAGCTCTACTACCTCCAAGCTTCATGGACCTACCTCAGCACCTTTGCTGTTTGTAGTGTATACTTTGCATTTCTCCCTCACCCTTATTTGGACTACTGCTTCTTTCTATTCAGCCAGTTAGTCATCCACCCCACTTCCCCTCATCCTCCTGCCCCTCTGGGCCCTCGCCCTCCTTACTTTCAAATGCACCATAGAGTCTAACCCTTGACCCTCAGTGTAGTTCCTAACCCATACTTCCCTTTGTCTCCATTCAGACACCTTTGTTCCATTTCAGACCCCCTTTGTTTTTCATACTTCCATCTCCCCTTTATATATAGACATTGTACATACTTGTTTGTTCCTCAGTCAGTAAATGACCTGAGCAACCTGAACTCAATGTGAACCAACTTGGATGCCCCCTAGAGAAGGGAACAAAGGGAACTGGAAGGAGACAAAGGGGTACTGGATGAGGGAACAACCCCAAGGGTCAAGGGTTGGAACTCTATGGTGGTTCCCAAATGGGCAAGGCCAAGAGGGGAAGGAGTGGAGTGGGTTGTGGGGAATGACAGCTGACTAATATGGAAAGGAAGCAGCCATCTAAATAAGGAAGAGGCAACAAGAGGATTAAATGACACCATACAGTAGAGACTGCAGGGTCTGGAGTAAGTTCTGGAGGTCCGGAGTCAGAAGTCAAAGTCCAGAATATTGGCTAGATGTAATAAATGAAATGCAATAAGGAATACAAGGAGATAAGACAGAGGAGGAGGTCAAAGTCCAGGGGTGGAGATGTGACCAGAGTTCCAGAGGTGGAGGTGCAATGGGGTTCCAGTACAGGAGTCCAGAGCTGGAGGTGTGGAGCATCACAAGCTCTGGTCTGGAAGGTACGAGGTTGGGATCAGACCTGGAGTAAACCGGAGTTGGACCAGAGGTAGTGTTGGATGTTGTGTTGGAGCCAGAGGTGGAGTGGGCTCTCAACAACCAACAGGGGGAGGAGGTGGTGGTGGATGTGGAGTTCTGGAGGAGGAGATGGAGGTCCAGAATCAGGAGCAGAGGTCCAGAGCTGTATGGATATGACAGGGTGCAGTTTCCCTGACAGAAGAACAGGGTGCATCACTGTGTTGGACACTGTGGCTTAATGGTTAAAGCAGTTGACTAGAAGTCAATTCCTCTGAGGGTGCATGTTCAAATCATTCCAGTGTCTCCTTTTTGTTTTAGTGCATAAAAAGAGGTGAAGAACAATATGTGGCTCACAGGCTACATCATTGTGATTGTGGCTGAATGGCTAAGGCAGTTGACTAGAAGTCAATTCCTCTCAGAGGATGCATGTTCAAATCATGCCAGTGTCTCCTTTTGGACCATCTGGTGCTTTATTGACAACAGTATGTGATTTGCAGGGTACTCCCAATCTGAATAACCCTCACATCCACCACCTGTCTCCTGACTTCACTCTGCCCCCTCTGGTTGATGCTTATGAACCCTAACCTCCATCAAATCCGACCTCCTCCACCATCATTACCCTTCCTCTTCCACTCCTCCTTCAATCTCCTCTGGTGTACTGGTAAGAGAATCAAAGTCACTGACAACCTCTGGACCTCTTACCTCCAGACCCTGGACCTCCTCACCTCCTGGACCACACCAACTCTGATCCTTTATATTATTGTCAGGGCCCAGCCTTGGCACAGAGGCAGCTCTAACTCAGGGTCAGACACAGAGGATGCTACTGGGTCACCAGTGTTGAGTTCTCCCTCTAAGTGTTAGATATGGAACCAGGGGTTGATGCCAAGGGTTGCAAATGGTGGCCAATGTGGGCCAAGACTGGCCACTACAGGCTGAGGGTGCCAGAGGTGAGGGGACAAGGCTTGAGGGTAGGGCCTTTGGCCTCAGCAACTCTAAAGGAGCACTGTGCCCCCTAGTTGTCTCATGGCCCACATTTCATGTTAACTTAGGTTGCCTTGTCAGGGGTCAGAGCTAGAGGTCAAGATCAAGTTGATATTAGAAGTACAATAATGTATCATACAGGATATATATAGAAAGGTAAAATGGATGGATGTCACAAACGTCTTTCCTTGGAGGATAGGTCGATCACTATCCAGGCAATGCTGTCGGGTGGAGCTCGGTGTTCCGGGTCATCCGATGGTGGGTTGGAGACAGACCGGAGGTGAGGCAGAGCTCTGAGGGTGATGGGGTGTTGAAGGGACTCAGCTTCAGCAACTCAGAATGGAGCACTGTGCCCAGTATGTTCTCGTTGTCCCCATTTGTCAGGGGAGCTGGCAACAGAGGAACTGAGGCCGCCAGCAGAAGGGGGCCAGAGGCCCCCCCCTCACTACTCAACGGAGGAGGCATTAGCAAGGGTCAATCATTCATCACACAATTCATTGGGTGTTATACCAAGGCATCTCTGGGAGCACCTGTTACTCAGTTCCTAGGAGTGGCAGGTGAGTGGGATGCGATAGACATCCTGGAAGAGGTTTTGGAGGGCTGAAGACTGTTTATATTATAACTGGGGGAACTATTTACTAGAGGGGTATGCATGTACATATAGTAGAAATAATTGGATCTGAAGGTAAAGAAAGGTTACCAAGGGGAAGGGGAAGTAAATAGAAAGAAGTCCACAAGACAAATAGGAATAGGCGAAAAGCCCAAATTACGTTGTAACGGGTCTATTGCCTAGACTCGAGACAGAGAGAAGGGGGAGGGTGGTAGTGTGTGTGGGTGTGGTTCGTGAGGCCGGGTCTTGGTCCGTGGGCGCTACTGAGTCTGCAAAAACCTCAAACAAACACTCACCTATGTCTCTCTTGGACGTCAAGGCTGAGTATTATGATGTGAGGGGTCTTAGACGTGAGAAACTAGCTCAGAGGGGGCGTTAGAGTCGTGGATGGCGTCTTTGCCACTTGGATGCAACTTCTACTTGTCCCTTCACGGGTCTATTCAACACTAACTTGTTATGTACAAGCTGTTATCTAGTTTATATATGTTTGAAATGGAATGAATGGACTGGGGAAATGTAAACGGGCCGTTAGGCAACCGTAAATGATGAATATCCAATTGGGAACAAAGAAACAATAAAAGAAATATGAATGAATGGGGGATATATCATAACGGGTCCGAAATGGGAAATGTAAAAGTTAACTCCGCAACGCTTCGCCACAGCGCCCGCCTATCCTCCCGTCAGCAACCTCCTAGTCTCCAGCTTTCCAACGAGCCCCTATTCGTCCCATTTGGTGCAGTAGTTGTTGAGATGTGGCCATTGACAGGTGCTGTCAAGACCACGTGAGACTCTACTCCATGCTGAACCATCCAGGCATGGGATTGCCATTCTGGGAAATGCTCCGGGGGTGAAGAAGGAAGGTAGAGCATCACTATCGGGTGGAAAAACGGCTGGGTTGTATGTGTGGGTATGGAGGTCTGGAGAGGGGGTGAAATTGGCAGCGTGGTTGGGCATGGGAATTTTGCTTGGGGTTGTCGGGAATGATGGGGAAAATAGGGAAAAATAAGGAATGAGTTTGTGGAGTGTTGGATAGTGATAGAATAAACATCGGGAGCGTCAGAGGGTATGTGGTATATGTTGGTGGCCAAATTCCACAGAATCCGACTTTTTGCGGTACACAGAGTTGTCCCCACAACAACGTTGTAATGGGTCTATCCAACTAGACTCAAGACAGGAAGGAGGGGGATAGGAACCTCACTGAGGGTCAGGTCTGAATGGGTATATTGGTCCTCTAGAGTGTGGTGCTGATACTCTCTTGCTACTGTACAGCAGTGAAGGAGAGAATGAAGGAAGGTCAGTTGGGAGGTTCAAATGAGACCACCACCAAGCTGTTCCCTGGTTCTTTAGTTAGGATGAGGAAGTGTACTAGTATTATTTGTTGTAAATATAGTACCAATCCGAGTGTTTTGGCTAATTCTATTTTTATGGGTTAGTCTTAAAGTTTCTGGGAATTCACTTACAGATAAACCGAGCCCTGCAGAGCTGTTCCTTTATTGAAATTTCTTAATTTGTCTAGGTGTAATTCTGTGTAGCATTGTTCAATTTGGAATTTTAACTTGAATTAAATCTTCTACTTAGTGAATTTTCAAAGATTCTACTCAGTTAATGGATTTGGATTGTGTCTGGAGTGTCCCTTGAGTTTGTTTTATTTTTGTCTTATTTTATTGCTTGTTTTAACAGTAGCAAAATAACTGTTTTGTGTTTACACTTTGAAATCTGGAGTGTTAACCAGCTCTCCTGTTGAAATATCTACTTAATATTTCTCTCCTTAATTGCTGCTTTTTACTACAGTGGCAATCTTAACTGTATATCACTTTTTCGCACTGGAGTGACAACCAGAAATGCTTGAGAAAAATAATACTCTATTTTCTTACTTCTCTGAGGGGGGCGAAAAGTCGCAGAAAGGGTCTCCCTTTTATACTCCTTGGGTCACCTTCCTTTTTCATGCTCTACCTCATTTACAGGATTTATTTACAGTGTATTTTTCTCAAACTAAATAAAAAATGAAATTTTCACGCTATAGTTCTACTGCGCTTTGCTGTGGTGAACTGCGGCTCTACTGCGGTCAGACTGCGCCTAGAATCCTTATTGTCCTTCCTCGCCTAAGCTATTTTAATGGTTAATTAGAACTTGACTGTGCTGCATTTGTTGCAGTTTCCTATTTCAAATTCCTCATATTTACCATTAAATTTGCTATGACTCGGTGATTCTGAATTCAAACTTCGCATTACTATGCATATGGCTGCGCTGAGACCTTCAGCTGTTTTATTCCATTTTTATTCAGCGACATTTAGTTAAAATGAGGTGAATTATTCAGGTTTAAAACTGAAAGAAAAAGTTGCTAGTAGTCAAGAATTACTCAAACAAATGTATTATAGCTCTCCACTTCATTAGAATATTGTTCCCTAAAATCCCTGCCATGGTCCATCATAGTTCAGTGGTTTTCATGGATTTCATTCATCTTCCCTGATTCCCCTTTGTATTATCACATCCTAATCCTCCATATGTTTTGTTCGTTGTTATAGTAAGTCGTCCTTGAAGATATCATATTTTTATGTATTTTATTTAGGGCTCTGGACCTCTTGAAGCTGTCTTCCCATGCATTTTCAGGTTTCTAACTTCATGTCCTTGTATCTCATTCATTTCTGGATGGTTTCTCACGTTCTTGGTATCATAAATTTTCATTTATTCCCACATTTCCAATGGTACTAAAGTTGTGTTCTATTTCCTGGTATTTGTTGAGTTAGCAAAAGTTCACACGCACATTTGGTAATCACATGCATTGTTCCCATAGTCGTTTGTATGCAGGCGCTGTTTCTGTTTAATTGTTCAGGATTTATGATATGCGCAGGTGTTTATATCTTTCATATGGGCTTCTGTGATTTATTTCAGATTTTTCCCTCATGATCTAAGGTTGTTTTGCACTTTCCATGCTTTGTTTTGACCGGGCTCTTCCTTATTTGGATGGAAATTGGTCTTCATGATCTGCCAAAGTGCGGATCTCGGTTCTGACAGCCGGTTCCCTTTGCATTGCCACCCTCACATGTCATTAAACATGATGCGGATTTCTATATTCCCGTCATTGGTATAACTTCACAACGGCTTGACCGTTTGGGCTGAAAATTTGCATAACTATAGTTTCCTATTTTTCATAATTTCCTTGTAAATTTCGTTGTATGTTTTAATTATGGATCCTACGTAAACATCGTCTTTTCCCTGAGCTCGGACTTTTGATGTTGCTATTCCCGTTATTGGATATCTCATTAACGCGTGATCCTTTTATTATGAAAATTTGGGTGGATTAAGATTAGATCCCTTCCTTTTTAATGGGTTATCAAGCTCGTCTCGGTTGTTACTGGTTATTCTTCACGCTTGCTTTTTAAGCGTTGTCCTTGTTTTGCAGGAGTTTCAGTCATATCTCCGTCGTTTATGGGTAGTTTTCCCTGTAATTACTTTCATTGGGTCCGTTTGGGGGACATCTACATTTCCTATTATAAACACGCCTTTGAATTTTGCATTAGTTCCTGAGTAATCCTTGTTCCGTGGTACTTCCATCCTTGGCTACATGTGTGGACATGGGAAAGTAGTTTCTGTGGAGGTTCTCTGATTGTTTTTAGAGTCAAGTCTTGGTCGATTGTCCTAATTCTTTGTTTAATATTTGCTATAAATTCTCCCAAGAATTCCGTCTTGTTGATGCTAAGCTTGAAGTATTTTTGCTAATTTTCTTTCTTTCAATTTATTGCGTATGTAGTCGTAATAATTCGTTAAAATTCAGGTCCTTCTATTTTCTCATATCTACTTGTCATATGGGGTTTTGTGATTTATCTGGCATATTTCCATAATGGGTTTCCATAGTGTGACCGTTATTTCTCCTACAGCGGGTCACGGAAGAGTCCGATAGACAAAATAGGAAAGAATATCACTGTCAGAGATCGGATTATTGTCGGAGACTGGGATATTGTCGGTGTCGGAGATTGTGGCAGAGGTCTGTTGGAGCGCGCGCACGGATATGCGGGCGGAAATATGCGGCGCATCCGGAAGCGCTGTTCAAGGTTAGCAGAGTGGGATCGCGGCCTCAGCGACTCAGGTGGAGCGCTGTGCCCTGAGCTTGACGTTTGGGGGAGATCCCGTATTTACAAACTGACACTTACAGCGGACTTCAAACAAGACTTGTGGGCGGAGCGGACCTGTAGGAGGAGCGCAGACTCCGCGAGCACGGACTCAGAGGGGGGAAGCCCCCTTTGCAGAAGGAGAGACTCAGACCAGACAGGGGGGGTACTCTAGTTGATTTCAGACTGGGGTCCCCGAAAGTATTTACAAGGTATATAAATAGGCAAGAGGGAATATAGAAAGGCCGGTCAGTCCGGCGCGGTCCGGCGCGGAGATAAGCGGGAATTGTCAAACTAAATAAGGACAAGAGCCCGGGAACTGGAAAGGAGGAACAGATCACTAAACAATAAGTGGCAAGGGTTATTGATGAATAACTGAATGAGATCAATAACCTAGTGCCAATAAAGAGGGGATCAAATGCCGATATTGGCAGGGAAGCAAACAATAAATGGCACTCGGCAAGGAATGAATGATAAGCTGCCAAGTGACAAATGGCCAGAGGAAAAGTGGAGGTCAGTGCGCGGCGCCGATACAAGTCCGCAAATAAGCGGGGTCGGTGTGGTGCCGACACAAGTCCGCGAACAGAAGTTGATCTGCCAGCACTGTCACACAAGGACAGCATGAAGGCCAACAGAGGTACAGAGGGGAGTGGGAGTGTTGGCCTGACCAGAGGTGTCAAGGGCAACCAGAAGTGGCCAGAAGGTGCAGAGATGGGCAGAGGGTGCGGAGTGGGCAGAGGGTGCGGAGTGGACGGAAGCGGGGCATGGCTGTGACCACATAGCGGGAAGCGATGAGTGTGGTTCAGATGGAGACAAGGCAGGCGTGACTGAATGCCGGGAGCGCCAAGGGCTCAGGAACTGGAGGTAAGGTTGGAATACCGGCAGGGTCTAGGTTCTGATTCTTGGCCAAGTCTCACGCAGTAAGGCAGGGGGCCAGACATGGGGTTGGGGGCTGGTTAGGATGGGTTTCGGGTCGGCAGATTCGCCTATCGGCATTGGTTCGCCGCTGACGGAGCCCCGGGATTTGTCGGTCGTGACAATCACATGACAATAAGAAAATGGAAACATTGGCCTCTAGACACAAGAAATGGAATCAGAAAAATCAGGAAAAATAGGAAATGTGTGTAAGGAGTGTAAGTGGATATGGGATACATGTGATAGATGTGAGGTGCTTGCTGAGGGTAGTAGAATCGCAGGATTTGGCTCATTTAAGGTGCACTGGCAAATCCCCATTCCAATATCTGAAGTTTTGTGGAGTGAGAGAAATAAAAGCCAACTGAATGGCAAGGTCTGGAAGTGTCTATGAACAAGCAGGGAACTACAGAGAAGAGGCATCTGTCAGGGACTGCGTGTCAGTTCACAATGAAGAGGAAGTTCCTGAGAATCCTAGTTGTTGTTAACGCTGAGGTGCCACCCTCAGTGGAGATAGGAGTTATATACATGGGTACCGCTACCCACTAGAGTGTGGCTACAACGAGATAGAAGATAACCGATAGAATGACGACACGAAAAGATAACTATTCATTCGGATAATCATAAGCGAGGTGTGGGAAAGGGGTGACATGTGGACGGAAGATAGGAAGCGGGAGCTAAGCGAGATTACCTGTGTTCTTTGGATCTCTCCAGATCATCTTACAGCAACTCCCTTCCGGCATAGGGAGTCAGGGTAGCTGGTTAGGCTGTGCCCTGACAGCATCCAGAAAGGTCTGGAGCCCGGAAGTTGTAGTCCGGAAGATTGGGGTTATAGAAAATATCAAATGATAAAACAATAAGATTATCAAGACTGGAGGTAATATAGGAATGAGGAGGTACCAGAAGGGAGGAGGTACTGGAGGTGAGGAGATACCAGAGGTGTGGAGACCAGAGGTAGGAAGGAGGGTGGAATGACAAGTTGGGATTCATCAACAATGAGCAAGCCCACCTCCTTCAAACAAGGGTTCTGAGGAGGTGGAGGTATGGTGGTGGAGGTCCAGAGGTGATGTGGACATAGGTGGGTGGCAGAGCGGGAGAGAGTTGGAGCAGGAGGTAGTCCTAGGTTCATTGGCATCGACCGGAGGTAGTGGAGAGAGATTGGGAGGGCTAGTGGAGTCATGTATGGATAGAGTGGAGGGAGGCAGAAGATCTGGGATATGAGAATGGAAGTGGACCTGGGCCAAAGGCTGAAGGGTCCAGAAGCAACTGGAAGCAAATGGGCTGCATAGTGGCTGGCAATGGCTGAAAGTCAATGTCATATCCATCCACAGCCATCACCTCCCACTACCTCCAGTCCTTCCAGATCACCTCCACTCCTTTGTCACTAACCTCGGAGCCTCTGGATTCCACAACTACCTCCAACTCCCCTGATGGTCACCACCCCCTCAATTCAATATATTACCTATGCCTCCCTAAGTACAGAGCCCCAAAGGCCTCTGGACAGCTCCAACGTCCGCTAGTGCACTCCCACCTCCACTGGGCAACTCAGTTGCTTTCCCTGCAAGCCTACCTTCAGGCTGATCCCTCCTTTCCATTTCTGGGTTATAGCCCGCCACTCCACTAACCCTGTGTCAGGGACGGTACAGGAGAGGCAGAGGTAGTGGCCTGAGTGGCAGCAGAGTGACAGGAATGTATGGCGAGAGGCCCTCACTCGGGCTCACATCCCTGTCTGGCTTCTTAGGCTGAAGCAGTAATGATTGTTATTAGGATGAAAGGCTAAACTAAACTAAACTAAGCTAGAGTAAGGTACTTGCCTGAAGCAGTAATGCGAAGAAGGCTACTTCTTTGGTTCTGCTTCAGCTCGGTTTATATACAGGTGGGAACAGGTCACATGGGGAGCGCCATGTCAGCCCAGGTGGAGCCAGGCTATCGCAGATGGCTCCGCATGTGATCCCGAGTGTCAGAGGAGAGAAGTACAAATGAGGATGCATGGCGTATCCAGCGGCACAGTACCCACATGGAGTACTCAGCATTGGATGCATCCGTGCTACATGGGTAAGAGGAGAGGTCATCTGTATAAAGAAAGAAAGGAAGAAAGAAAGGGAAAGAGGAAAGACAAAGGAGAAAGGGAGAGGAGCAATGGGAGGGTGCAGAGCAGAGCAGAGCAGCGTGCCCTGACATCACCCCTGTTAGAGACCAGATCGAGATGAAGGAGTTGTCTCCGTGGCAGAGGGCTTCGGCCTCAGTGACTCAGACCAGGAGTGCTGTGCCAAGTTACACGTCTGTACCCTAATTTACTTACTGGCAACGAGAACTAAAGGGGGATCAACTCTAGTCGATTTTATCACTGGAGTGTAACCTATCTACAAGTTAAGTATATATAGTTACATCGAAGCGGGCCTGTGAATGGCAGGACCGAGCGGAGCGGAGCTAACGGAGTTAAACATTAGCCAATTGAATATTACCAACAAGTCGGGTTACGGAGTTAGCGGAGTGGCAGGCAATAACCCAGAAACGGAAAGGAGGGATAGGCCCGAAGTGTCATATCCGTGCATACCCGACCCCGACCCGACTTCCGGACCTCCACCCTTTTCACCTCCGGAGTCATAACCTACCATTGCCGTTCCGATACTCACCTTCGGTCTTGGCAAACACACCTCCCCCTTACCTCTCCGACCCTGTCTCCGTCCGCTCCGATACTCATCTCGGACCGAACACCGCCCCTCCACCCTTCCTACTACTCTGCTCCCCCTTCACAACACCTCCACCCTCCCGTCATCCCCCTACGCTTCCCCCATCCGCTCCGATACTCACCTTCGGACCTGACTACTCTCCTTTCCGCCACTCCCTCTTCCTTACCTTTCCCCTCTCTTCTCCCTCTGTTACCCCTCTGCCACCCTTCCGCCAAGTTACGACCTTCCACCGCTGTTCCGTACTTCGCACTCGGACACTGTTCGTACCTTACTCCGAGCCTCCGTCATAGTCCCTACCTCGGACTTTGACTCCACCTCGGTCTTAGTCCATTGCATTGGTGACCTCATACTACGTGAACACCATTGCCAATTCCCTTGGACTTTCAACCCCGCCTCCGTAACCTCTGTAAGCTCCGCAACCCCCGAGCTTCGTGGACCGCCTTTGGCACTCTCGCCGCTTGTAATGTATTTCTCGCGTTTTCCCCTCATCCCTATTTGGACTACTGCTTCTTCCTATTCTAGCCAGTTAGTCATCATCCCCACTTCCCCTCATCCTCCTGCCCCTCTGGGCCTCGCCCTCCCTACCTCCTTTCGGACATATCACAGGTCTTGCCCTATGACCTTCGGTACCGCTCCGCTCCCTCTACCCTTTGTTCCCATTCGGACATCTTTGTTCCGATTCGGTCACCCTTTGTTCTCCTTGTGCTTTTGCCCCTTCCATTATATATATCGGCGCTTGTACATACTCGTCTTGGTTTCAGTCCGAAATCGACCTGAAATGCCCCCTAGAGACTTCCTGCTCACCTACTGTGAAATTAAGGACCAAATGGACAAACAGCAATGGCACAGCGCTCCGCTTGAGTCGCTGAGGCCAAGGTCCCTCCACGCTAAGTCTCCGATTCCACTCCGGAGTTGTCCATTTCCGCCCATTCTAACACGAAGGTAGACTTGCAGGGCAAGCAAGTGAATTGCCCAGTGGGGGCAGGAGTGCGCCAGCAGACGTCAGAGCTGTCTGGAGGCCTTTGGGGCTCCATACTTAGGGAGGCATAGGTAATATATTGAAAAGAGGGGGTGGTGACCATCGAGGGAGGTGGAGGTGATTGCGGAATATGGGAGCTCCGAGGTTAGTGAAGAAGGAGCAGAGGTAGTCCAGAAGGGTCGGAGGTAGTGGAAGATGATGGCTGTGGATGGATATGACAACCCCCTCCTTAAGCCACTTTGCCTCGAAGTGGCTAGGGGGTTTTCTCGCTCTCTGCCTGGGGCATCTGGGTGTGCTCTGTGGAACTCCTCGATCCGGTCACACACATTGGCCAGGTAGCCACTCGTTTTCGGAGTTTGGCCAGCCCATGAATTTCACCAGATACCAGCACTTCCTGCAGCACCAGTGGGAGTTGAGGACCTTCTTGACTTCGTACTCTTCCCCTCCATCTATGATTTCGGGGCCTGGGCAGGGGTCAGCAGGTCGTTCGGTGATCCCATCTGGGCGGTAGGGCCGGACATTTGTTACTGATACCACTGGGTGGACTCCCCTTTGTCGCGCTGTGAGCTGGAGTTTTGGGTGCTGAGCCAGACTTGATCGCCTTCCCTGTACTTGGGCACTACCTCTCAGTTTTGGTCATAGTAGCAGGCCATCTCTTCTGCTGCATGCTCTAGCGCTGCCTTCGCCTCTTCCTGCATTTTCATCAGTCTCGAGGTGAACATGTCTGCAGCTTCGACTTCTGATGCACGAGTGGGTTCTGTCCCCATCCTGGGGTGTTGGCCTGTGTCAAGCTCAAAGGGGGTGTGGCAGGTTGAGGTGTGGATGCGGTTATTATGGGAGAACTCCGCTAGCGGGAGCCAGTCCGCCCAGTCATCCTGGTGGTGGTTAACAAACACTCAGAGGTAGGCTTCTATCTCCTGGTTTACCCACTCTGTCTGTCCATCCATCTTTGGGTGGTAAGGCACTGAAGGGGTCAGCTTGACCGCTAGTAGGGCCGCTAGCTCTTTGGAGAACTGAGAGACAAAGGCACTCCCTCTGTCGCTGAGAATCTCCTTGGGGAGCCCATGATGCTTCCAGATGTGTTTGAGGAAGAGTTGGGCGATTCCAGCTGAGTCTACCACTGTGACTGTAGGGATTGCATGGATGCGCTTGGAGAGGCAGTCCACCACCACTAGGATGGCATTGTAGCCCTTTGACTCAGGGAGTTCTCCGATCATATCCACAAAGATTACCTGCCAGCAGCAGGTGGGGATCTTGTTTGGCATGAGCTTCCCCACCTTCTGCAAGGGGAATGACTTGACTCGATTGCAGGTGTCGCACCCCATCATGTAACAGCCTACATACTCCGCCATCTGGAGCCACCAGTAGTCACAGGAGATGAGCTCCAGGGTTTTCCATTACCCCAGGTGTCCCGTCGCCTGCATGTCGTGGTGTAGCCGAACCAGGTCGTGGCAGAGTTGTGGGTCCTTCAGGACATATACCTTTCCCCAGTAGAGGACCAACTCTCCATCTCTGCTCCATTCATCTGTCCTGAGGGTTCCATCTCCCAGCTCCTTCAGCGCTTTCACTACCTTCTTGTCATGGTCTTTCGCTGCATGTATTCTTTCCAGGATGGCCACCTCCTCTCCCTCCACTGTGACAGCCTAAGTCGCATGGGCTTTAAACCATTCTGGCTGTAGGAGGGTCAGGCTGTCGTTGTCATCCCTTCCCTTTGGGTGGTCAGCACGGCAGGAGAGGGCATCTGGTTTCCCCATGAGTTTCCCTGGTTGGTGGATGAGGGTGAAGTGGAAGCGGGACAGGAATAGTGACCACCGCACTTGGTGGCAATTCAGCCTCTGCATGGTGCAGAAGTAGCCTAGGTTGCAGTGGTCCATGTAGATATCGACCTTCTCCTCAGCCCCTTCTATGAAGTGATGCCACTCTTCTAGCGCTCAGACTATTGCGAGCATTTCTTTGTCATAGATTTCGTAGTTGCGTTCTACTTCAGTGAAGCTCTTGGACATGAAGGCGATAGGGTGGAACTCACTGTCAGTTTGGAACTGGGACAGCACAGCACCAGTGGCAAAGTTGGAGGCATTGCATTCGAGTTTGTAGTGGCCAGAGTCAGCAGGAAAAGCAGGGATGGGGGTGGAGGTGATGGCAGCCTTGAGGGCACCGAAGGCACGCTCTTCATTCTCCCCCCATGTCCAGGCCTTTGCTTTGTGGGTCAGGGCATGGAGTGGCCATGCCATCTCGGAGAAGTCCTTGATGAAGCGACAGTAGAAGTTTATGAAGCTCAGGAAGGATTGTACCTCCTTCACCCTTGTTGGCATTGGCCAGTCAAGGACCCCTTGGACCTTCACTGGGTCCATGGCAACACTACCCTCGGAGATGACAAGTCCGAGGTATTTGATGCGGTGCCACTCAAACTTGCACTTTTCCGGTTTGAGGAAGAGCTTCCTCCTCCACAGCGTTTCCAGCACTTCCCACATGACCTTCCAATGTTCCTCTAGGGTGGACGTGAAGATCAGGATGTCATCCATGTAGCAGATAACAACCTCTCAGTCAATGAAGTCCCGAAGGATGTCGTTCATCATGGTCTGGAAGGTTGCCGGGGAGTTGCATAGCCCAAAGAACATCACCATGGGTTTGAACAGGCCCCAGTTGGTTGCAAACACCGCTTTCCACTCATCGCTGTCTTTGATCCATACGTTGTTGAACCCCCAGTGCAGATCTAGTGCCGAGAAATACTTTGCATTTCAAAGGCACGTGAGGACATCAGAAATGAGTGGGAGGGGGTACAAGTTCTTGACCATTATTTTTTTAAGCTTTTGGTAATCCTGGACCAGGTGCAGGGACCCATCCTTCTTCTTGATGAAGAATATGGGGGCACCCATTGGCAACTTTGATGGGCATATGCGCCCGTTTCGCAGGTTCTCACGTAGGAACTCATCCAGCTCTTTCTGTTCCGGTCAGGATAGGGGGAAGGTTTTGCCTCTAGGGAGTTTGGCATCTGTCATATCCATCCATGGCCATCGTCTTCCACTACCTCCGATCCTTCCAGACTACCTCTGCTCCTTCTTCACTAACCTCGGAGCTCTCATATTCCGCAATCACCTCCACCTCCCTCAATGGTCACCACCCCCTCTTTTCAATATATTACCTACACCTCCCTAAGTATGGAGCCCCGAAGGCTTCCGGACAGCTCTGACATCCGCTAGTGCACTCCCGCCTCTGCTGGGCAATTCACTTGCTTGCCCTGCAAGTCCACCTTCAGGCCTATCCCTCCTTTCTGTTTCTGGGTTATCGCCTGCCATTCCGCTAACCCTGTAACCCAACTTGTTGGTAATATTCAATCAGCTAATGCTTAACTCCGTTAGCTCCACTCCACTCAGCCTTGCCATTCACAGGTCTGCCCTTGCTGTAACTATATATATACTTAACTTGTACATAGGTTACACCTCAGTGATAAAATCGACTAGAGTTGATCCCCCTTTAGTTCTTGTTGCCAGTAAGTAAATTAGGGCATGGACGTGTAACTTGGCACAGCACTCCTGGTCTGAGTCGCTGAGGCCGAAGCCCTCTGCCACGGAGACAACTCCTTCATCTCAATCCGGTCTCTAACAGCATCTGGGGTTAGATCAATAGCATGGTCCCAGGGCTTCCAAGGGGGCAGCATGTCAAAGGCCTCCTTCGAGAATACATCCTGGAAGTCCCTGTAGTGCTCAGGCACCAGCTCTTCTAGCGTCAGTGGTTTCGCCTCCGCATCTTGGGCTTCCTCCACTAGGCATTGGGACAGCATGGTCATTGCCCTTAGGTTGTGCCCCCACTCTGGTGGGATTATGGCAGTGTAGATCCTGTCCCCAGGCTCCACTTCGGGGGGCTGCTCAGCAGTTGTTTGCTGCGACCGGCAGGAGGAGGGGCAATGGGACATGATGACCTTCTGCCATGCCCAGTCGACCTCTGGGTTATGGTGTAGCAGCCACAAGTGCCCGATGATAAGGGACTGCTGCCCTAGGTTTGCCATGGCGAAGCGGGCCCACTCTGTGTGTTGGCCAAATGTCAACAGGGCTTCCAGCTCTTCAGTGATGGCCCCATTCTCGTTTGGCATTCCATCTACATTGTGCACTGGGATGGGCTGGGGGAGCAGGGTTGTCTCAAGCCCATGCTTCTGGATGAAGTCTGGGCTTATGAAGTTCCCAGTCATGCCGGAGTCTAACAGCACCGAAACAGTGACCGTGGTGAGGGATGGTAACATGGTCACCTTTACTTTCATGTTGAGGGAGCAGGGGGACTGTTTGGCAAGCATGTAGATGGCAGGTGGGGAGACGGCCACCTCCGGTGGTGGGCCAGTGGCTTTCATGCCTTTCTTGGTTGAGGATGTGGTTTTCCTCTGTTTCTTAGCAATTACCCGGTGGAATTTGGACAACGGCGACTCACACGTATCTCAGTATTTACACTGGGTGTCATATCCCAGAATCCTGACCCCACACTCTCCCACCTCACTACACTTTCCTAACAACCTCACCATCCCCTACACCATACCCCCCCACTTCCCAATGTCACCTTCCTTCCCAACTGTCTCAGCTCCAGCCTGGATCTCGGCACACTTGACCTTGGCCACTCCCATCCCGGAAGCTTGGCCCCGAGTCGGAACCTTCAGAGACTCCAGATTTGCTCCACCTCCCGACAGATCTCCGACATCCTGTGACATACCTCTAAACCTTTCCCCCTCCCATTTCATTTATTGGAGTCACCCAATATCCTTCGGATATGTAACTCTGCCTTCGGAGCTACCCACATCCTCCAGTGATCCTGCTCACGTCATCATAAATTAGTCACCTTCCATTTGTAGTGTGACTGTTGTCTTCTTTCCATTCAGTCAGCTAACTCCCTCTACCCATTTCTCGTTCCCATTTATCCTCCAGCCTTCCACCCTCCTCAACCCGACACCTCGGTTCCCCATTAAGGATATCGTTTGGGGCCTTTCGGTGTTTTCCATTATCACTCGGACTTTGACTAAAGTCCTTCTCCTTCCTCCATATATAAATACTTGTAGATTAGAACCTGTTGTACCCCAGTTCTAATCTTGACTAAAAGTTACCCCAAGTCCCTCTATGAGTGAATCCTGACCCCTTCCTACAAGATACCTCAGACACATGAAATAAAAGGACTAACTGAGACGTAATGGAGGCACAGCGCTCCCTCCGAGTCACTGAGGCCATTGTAACAGGTCTATCCAGCTAGACTCGTAACTCAGGTCTGGGGGGGGGTAGGTCTCTCTCTAGTGTCAGACAGATGTAGTGGGGTCCTTGGGTACGGTGCTGATAACCCTCTCTAACTACTATATAGTGTCACGGAAGAGTCCGATCCAAATAGAAAAGGAAAGTCACATGCATGAATGAATGAAAATAGTAAAGATAATAAAGAAAATGTCATATCTCCTCAACAACCCAACCAAATCCAACGATCTTGGACTCGTCAGAACCACCTCTACAACCTCTACAACTCCTACTATTACCCCAACTCACCAATCCTAATCCCTGATGCAGTAAAGGGTGAAGTGTGCAATGAGGCTCGTTTTAACCCGCACGGACTTGTCCCCACAACACCATGTCCTTCTTAGAGCCTCTTGTACCACCCAGCAGACCCAGGCTTCCTGGAGAAGCTTCGGTTCACTACCAGAGCTCTCGGATCCCCTCTAGTTGAGCCCCACCTGCATTTGGACTCATGCACCTTTATCTTGGTTCAGGGTTTTTGACACTGGGTACTATTGCTCATAGGCAGCCAGGACACATCCCTCACCAGTCACCTTCCTGAAAATCCTCCAGGGGGTCTGCTTCCTCTCCCTCTTCATCTCTTTCAGGTGTCCCCATCAGCTGGCTTCTCAGCCCTTCTGCGAGTGCTTGAAGGTCCTCTGGGTGCATGCGGCATATTCGGCAAACTTTTGGGAGGGGGCAGTCTCATGCAAAGTGCCCTGGGGCATTGCAGTTGTGGCATAGCCCTCATTGCTGGTCTGCCCTCAAACAGTCAAGGTCCATTGGCTGAGGGAGCGGAGCTGGGGGGTGCAGGGCCATGGCTGTGGGGGTCATGGGGGCGGCAGCAGATCCCAGCAGGGGTCCGGGTGGTGTCATATCCATACAATCCCGACCTCCGCTCCAGGCTCCCGGAACTCTGAACCTGACTTCTGGAGTTCCTACTTCCCTTCCATCACCTCCTCCTTGCCGACTCCCAAGAGGTTATCCCACCTCCGGCTCGGACACCACCTTTGGTCCGACTCCGGAACATTCCGGGTCCAACCCCAACCTCGACACCTTCCAGACGAGTACACAAAACCTAAGCTCCTGACTCCGGACCTCCGCTCCGGAATCCCATTCACATCTCCATCTCCGGAACCTCCGGTCTTAGCTCCGACCTCGGACTTTGACCCCACCTCCGCTTATACCCATTGTATTGGTTAGCTCATTCCATTTAATTATGTTTGTATTCCGGAGTTTAACTTCCGAGTTCGGACTTTCCGGACTTACCTCGGACCTTGCAACTATTGCATTGTCCTACTCAATTCCGCTATTCTCCCTCATTCCTATTTGGGCTACTGCTTCCTTTCTATTCAGTCAGCTAGCCATTCCCCACTCCCAACCTCCTTCCTTCCTCCTTGGGCCTTGGCCCTTCACCTTTGGGAAACACCATTGAGTCAAACCCTTGACCCTCAGTGTTGTTCCTCTTTCCAGCTCCCTTTGTCTCCTTTCAGAGTACCCTCGCTCCTTTTGATTCCGGACCCCTCCTTATATACAATGTACATAGTAACTTGTAACCTCAGTCCAAAATCGACATGAATTCCCCCCAAGAGACTTTCCCTCTGCTAGATCCGAAATTAGGGACCCCTAGGACAACCAGCAATGGCACAGCGCTCTGCCTGAGTCGCTGAGGCCGAGGTCCTTCCACGCTAAGTCTCCAATTCCACTCCGGAGTCGTCCGAATCCGCCCCATTCTAACAGGTGGCAGGCATGTGAAGGGCTGGGGGGTTGGCAGTGGCGGTCTCGCAGGGGGAGGCAGGGTTGCGTCACCTGGAAGCGCTGCCACTGGTTGTTGAAGAGGGTGGCTTCTCGTTTCCATTCTGCCCAAGTCCTTGGCATGGGATGCAGGCAATAGATGCTCTTGTGGAGCTGCACATTGATCGCTTGTTCAAAGCGGTCCACCAGCCCCATGTCACCCAGCCATGAGGCAGGGCCGTGGATCTCGAACTCCTGGATAATCTTATCCACGGAGTCGGTACCTTGCCACAGGGTGGCAAGCTTCTGTTGGGCAGTGGCTTCACGGTTTGGATCTTGGAACATGGTGTCGAGCTCCGCCATGAAGTCGTCCATAGTGGTTGCAGGAGATCCCGCCGTCAGCAGCGCAATTGTGTGCTGTGTTGCCCACGCTCCTGCAGCTCCTCCTTTCATGTATGATAAGATGAAGAGGATCTGGGACAGAGTGTCGGGGAACTCTGCTGCATGGACATGGAAATAGATCCTGCATTCCACTTTGAAGCAGTCAAGGTCCTCGCTCATGCCAGTGAAGGTGGTGGGTTGTCAGGGATCAGCCCCTGACCCCGCTGTCAGGGCACCCAACCACACCCCAGAACCACCTTCCCAGACTTCCCCCACTTCCCTGACCTCCCCATCCCTACATATCTCTCACAACTTCAGCCCGCATGTGAGCCCGTGGGAAAAATCACGTGGGTCAAGGCGAGCAACTCGCCTTAACCCATGTGACACCTTTTCCGAGTCACGGGAACATGCTCGGCTTCTACCCGGAGTCACGTTATGAACTGTACAGTACACTTCCCTTTTATAGTAACCAAGCGGGGAATAGGGAAACTTACCCTTCTTCTCAACTCAATCCCCGCTTAGGCAAGTTGTAGTTACCCTCTGTAATACATGACAACTCAATCCCCGCTTAGTCCCTTCAGTGAGTTTGAGGAGCTGAGGACAGGGTCTAGCACCCAACCACCCAGAACACTGCACACACCCAGGCCTGAGGTCGGGCTGTCCCTGATCGAGGACCGAGCCCTGACATGGGTGCGGTGACCTTGGGTGCTTTGGGTTTGGGTGCAGGTGTGGGTGCGGGCATGGGTGCAGGTGCAGGTGGTGGGTTTTGGATTCTGCTCTCGAGGATTGCTTGCAGTTCCTGGAACCTGGTCAGCAGGTCCTGGTACTGCTCCTTGGTCACCATGCTGGAGGAGGTGGGGGAGACTAGGTTGAAGCCTTCTTCTGCTGTCAGGGATGGTACAGGAGAGGTGGAGGTAGCAGCATAGCCCCCAGTGCTAGTGGCCTGGGCAGCAGTGGAGTGATGGGAATGTATGGTGAGAGGCCCTCACTCGGGCTTGTGTCCTGTCTGGCTTCTTAGGCTGAAGCAGTAATGATTGTTATTAGGATGAAAGGCTAAACTAAAGTAAACCAAGCTAGAGTAAGGCACTTGCCTGAAGCAGTAATGAGAAGAAGGCTACTTCGGTTCTGCTTTGGCTCGGTTTATATACAGGTCGGAACGGGTCACATGGGGGGTGCCATGTCAGCCTGGGTGGAGCCGGGCTATTGTGGATGGCTCCGAGGGCGATCCCGAGTGTCAGAGGAGAGAAGTACAAATGAGGATGCATGGCACATCCGGTGGCGCAGTACCCACATGGAGTACTTGGTGTCGGACACGTCTGTGCTACATGGGTAAGAGGAGAGGTCATCCATATAAAGAAAGAAAGGAAGGAAGAAAGGGAAAGAGGAGCAACAGGAGGGTGCGGTGCGGAGCGGAGCGGCATGCCCTGACACCCTGTAACCCAACTTGTCAGTAATATTCAGTCAGCTAACATGTAACTCCGTTAGCTCTGCTCCACTCAGCCCCACTGTTCACAGGCCCACCCTCTATGTAACTATATATACATAACTTGTAGATAGGTTACACCCTAGTGATAAAATCGACTAGAGTTCCCCTCTTTTGGTTCTTGTTGCTGGTCAGTAAGTTAGGGCATGGACATGTAACTAGGCACAGCGCTCCTGGTCTAAGTCGCTGAGGCTGAAGCCCTCCACCATGGGGACATCTCCCTTGTCCCACACCTGGTCTCTGACAGTATTTTATCACTCCCTGACAGTACACATCTTGTTTGGCACCCAAAGTTCCCCACACTCGTTCACAACTACATACATTAGTTCCTAACTCAGCCTCCCCATCTCCCAAACCCTCGCAGCCTGGTCCTAGTCATCTGGCGAGAAACCCAGTTGAGTTCTGAAGCTTCTCTAATTTAGAAACCCCTCTCCCATCAACTCCGATCATGCACCCTGTTAGAAATCGATCACCAGTTGCAGATTCCGACTTCAGAGACACCACTGAACAACCCATAGATAGGGTTCCTAGCGGATCGGATAACACTTGGATATCCGCAGATTTATCTGAAAATCTGTGGATGCATATTTGGCTTTTGACAGGATAATATCCGCGGTTTCTAATCTGCGGATCTATTGTCGCTACTGTTCTAGATACCCCTCCTATGTTTCTATATTTTCTTCCAATTTTTTCAAGTCTTATTTGACCACCCAGGCCTGTTATTCCCAAATTAGGCATTTGACCTCCAAGGTTTCCACCATTCTCCCCATATTTCCATCAGTTCTCCACCAATATGGACAAATTTGGGATTGTTAGAAAGCTCTCGTCAAGGACAATTCTGACGAAATGCAACTTTGGAACATTTTATCTACAATCCGCAGTTGATCCGCATATCCGCAGATTTTTAACCACCAGATACGGATTTTATTTCAAACCTCTAAAAATCCACGGAATCTGATCCGGATCCGATCCAATCCAATCTGCTAGGAGCCATACCCATCGATCCAGTCCACTTCTTTGGACTCAGCTCTAAGGTCCCCGATTTCGTTGACCCTCCCCCTGATGACCCTCCTATCCCTACTGTTCCAGTCACTGACAACGCCGAGCCCATCCCCAACGTAGCTATTACACAGCTAGCCCAGGCTGTCGCCAGCTTGGCTCATCACACCAGTCGACCACCTCCTCCACCATCCTCTGCTCTCTGGACCAAGGTCCGTGAGCCCGAACAGTTCAACAGAAAAGACCCCTGTGAACTCCGAGTATTCCTGGTCCAGTGTGAACTGAATTTCCAGGACCACCCCCTTGCTCTTGCTAGTGATCACGCCAAGGTTATCTTCATGCAGTCCTACCTCAAGGGGATGGCTCTTGATTGGTTTGAGCTGGACCTACTGTTCAACCAAAATTCCTTACTTCATCCTCATTGGATGAATAACTACCAGGAGTTTGTCAATGAACTCCAGACCAACTTCGGTCCTCACGATCCTGTGGGCGATGCTGAAGTCCAACTCATGACCCTAGACATGAAGGATGGTCACCATATCAACAAGTACGTCATCAAGTTCAACCGACATGCGTCACAACTTCATGGTTATGGAGAAGCCATGCTCCGCCATTTTTTCTATAACAGATTGCCGGAACATATCAAAGATGACATTTCCAGGGTAGGGAAACCTTCTTCCCTTTCGGAACTTCGCACCTTATTACAGACTTTCGATGCATGCTATTGGGAGCATAAATCCGAAGTAACTCATCATGCAAAACCCTCCACCTCCAATGTCTCCAACAAGACCACTACCACTTCCTGCTCCAACACCGTCCCTTCCTCCTCCTCGTTCAGTCCCACTTCCAGTAGCAAGCCTCCAAAGGACAACAAGAAGTCCAAGGTGAGCTCTGCCAAGCCGGACCTCTCATCAAAACTCGGAGACAATGGCAAGCTCACGCCACAAGAGCATAAGCATCGTCTCAATGAGGAACTTTGCATGTTCTGTGGACAGTCTGGCCACATGGTCAAGGACTGCCCTAAGTCTTCTTCTTGCACATCTAAGGCCCACATGGCCCAGACTGAAGAGCAAGGATCTGCTTCCACAGAGGCAAAAAATTAGTCCACACCCCTGTGGACTCTGCACAGACTGGGGGTTGTGATTCTTCCCTCCATGCACTCAAAGAAGTATGCCTAAACACATCTTCCATTTCCGACTTGTCCTCCCTCCACATTCCCATCTCTTTCTCCCTTTCTAATGGTCTATTTCCTCCTCTCAATGTTGACCCTCCAGTTAATGTCCTACCTGTTGTAGATAGTGTTGCTGATGTTTCACCTTCTCCTCATCTTCCACCTCCGACTACTTCTGTAGATCATTCCACTTCTCTTCTCTTCTCTTCTCTTCTCTTCTCTTCTCTCTCTTCTCTTGTTCCTACTTCCCTGTCCAATGATAGGACAAAAAATAAACTCTTCCACACCTATGAGAACGTTCCCGCACTCATAGACTCTGGGTCTTCAGACTGCTTCATCAATGACAAATTCGTGAAGGAGCTGGCCCTGAAGACATATCAGATAAAACCTCTACAACTACGCCTTTTCGATGGTAGCACCAACTCCATCATAACCCATGCTGTTGATATCCCACTCCACTTCGCTTCCAGAATCATCACCCCCACGACTTTCTTTGTCACATCACTGGATGGATCTTGTTCTCTAGTCCTAGGACACAACTGGCTTACCTGCTACAATCCATTGATTGACTGGGTCTCAAGCAGTATTACATTCCGAACTCCCAAACTAACCAAGACAGTTACTCTGAGCTCTTCCCCATTGTCTCTGACACCACCGCCATTGTCCGACATCCAACCATCTGATGTTCCATTAGCACCTCAGCCCCAGGCTCCCATTCCTCTGGTACCATCTATTGAGTCCATCAACCATTCTGCATTTGCAAAAGCATGTTGACTTGAAGGATCGGTATCCTTCAGCCTGACCATCCCTTCTGAGGACAGCCACTTGAGGGCTGCCTCATCCCACACCGATTCTGTTGACCTCTCAGCCATTCCGAAGGAGTACCATGAGTTTTCAGATGTGTTCAGCAAGAGCAAAGCCTCAACGCTGGCACCACACCATGAGCATGACCTGAAGATCGACCTTGAGGAAGGCACTTCACCACCCTTGGGAACCATGTATTCCCTCTCTACTTCAGAACTCAAGGCTCTCCAGGCGTTCTTAGATGAGCACCTAGCCTCCGGGTTCATTTGTCCCGCTACTTCCACTCATGCAGCACCAGTCCTCTTCGTCTGCAAAAAGGATGGATCCCTCCATCTTTGCATTGACTTCCGAGGGCTGAATAAGATCACCAAGAAAGATCACTACCCACTTCCCCACATCTCAGACCTCCTTGATGCACCTAGCTGTGCCACTGTCTATACCAGACTCGACCTCCGGCACCACCTCTCTGGGTGACACTAAAGCGAGGACTGATCTAGAGGTCTTCTTACTGATCTTCTTGGTCATACTACTCCCTACTAGCTTGGGAGGGGCAAACTTGGTAGTTTCTAATCCAAGGGGAAAGGTAGATACATCCTCATGTACAGGTATATATGAGAAATGATCAAATAAAAATGATAAAAAAAATATGCGATGTGCCCCATGTGCTTAGGTGGACCATATGGGCAACAATCAATATTGGAAAAAGGGAGGGAAAACAATAATCAAGAAAACAATAAAGCAATAAATGGTATCTGACCAAAAATATCCAACTCTATCCATTGCCAATGAACTCCCACTAATCACGTATCCTAATACTCCTAAATGATGCGTTTCCAACGGTACCAATATCGTCCAAATGTCAGGGCACACCCACCTGACCCAGGTCCACCCAGACCCACCCAGCCACACCACACCCACTACCCCACTGTCCATCCCTCTCCTTCCTCCCTCCTCCCTCCTTCCCTCTTTCTTCTCTCTCTCTCTTCTCCTTTCTTTATTTCATTCTTCTCATCTTTCTCTTCCTGTTTATTCCTTCTATCTACATGGACCACTTTCCTTTGTATCAATGTACTATTGACCCATCCGGCCCAGACACCCTGGACAGCTTCCCACTGTGCCCAGCATGTGCACATGCAGCAGACGCTCTCGGGATCCCCCATGGGGACACCCAGATGGCTGCAGCTGTCTCCGAGGATGACATGGCACCCATCATGTGACTCAAGCCACATGTACATAAATGTACCTGAAGTGGGAACCGAATAACCTTCTTCTCACATTCTCCACTTCAGTCTGAGTGGCCAGGGACTGCTGTCCCTTTCCGGATCTGCCAGTACGTGTCAGGGCACACCCGCCTGACCCGGGTCCACCCGGACCCACCTGGCCACACCACACCCGCTCCCCGCTGTCTATCCCCCTCCCCCCTCCTTCCTCCCTCTCCTTCCCCTTTCTTTATTTCTTTCTTCACTTCTTTCTTCTCATCTTCCTCTTCCTGTTTATTTCTTTCTACAACAACTCGACTATTTCATCTGAGATCAGAGCAGCAGGGCCAAGGAAGTGGTCCCTTTTGCCACCCCAGAACTCAGCGTGGACTTGTTGCCTCCATCCAACAAGCCCTGCCTTGAGCCGCTTGTCAGTCTCGCCGTGGGTGTAATTGGTCATGACCTTCACTCGGTTTGGTCTCCTTGATCTCTTTGGTGGGGAGTCGAGCGCATTCATCCCTTCAGTTCGCTTGGGATTGCAGAGGTCACAACAGGAGAGGCAGGGAGGCGGAGTGCAATGCAGACAGCAAAAGGGTTCAGGCCCTGAAAGCCCCATGTGAGGAAGACTCGTGATGCAGTTCAATGTTGTCACTCACTGAGTCGTACGTTATCATAGACATGATCCAGGACTTTTCGCCTGCACCCACGTTGAGGATGGCTCTCTGGGAGCATGTCAGCATACAGAAATTCTGCAACCGAGCTCTCGATATTCTCATACTTCGAGTGGCGGCCGCTTTTGTGTGGTTTGGACGACTTTGTTTTGTCACCCCGAGGTATCTGTGCCCCTTCGGGATTGGTTGGGCCATCAAAAGGATAATCCATTAGGTTCTCCTCTTCGTTGCTCTCAGCGCCATCATCATCATCGTCATCCTGAAATTCCTCATCTGTCCTCTGTGCATTGACTGATCGGACTTCTGGGAGAGGAAGGTCTACAAGTGCGTCAGAAGGGGGGCCATGGGGCTGAGAGTAGGGGAAGTTCCCCTGATCTCCCAGTGCAGCGCGCTTCCGTGCAACACTACTCACCGGGCCATTTTTGCATTTCAGATTGGGACGCAGTGAGGCTTCAAGATCGGCCTTTCTCTTATCAACTCTTGGCTTTGAGAAATAAGCCTTCTCTGCAATCAAGATGGCAATCGCTTGGATGGAGCCGTCACGACCTGCCCGACCGAAGTGCTGAACAAGTGTATCGGGGCTCTTGGGAACTCGCCACTGAACCACAACTTTCACTTGGCATAAGTCAAGACCCTAAGTAAGTGTCATTAGCATTCATTGGATGCATAGCAAGGGTTTGTCTCACCATACCGCAGGCATCTGTACAGCAAATCCCCATATTTTTCCCAATTTATACTTCGCTTCAACGTCCACTTTGAACGTGTCTGACATTCCAGAATGATACCACACAACCCGATCTCGGTGACTCTGTGGCAAGCGAGATCGCAAGAATCTGGCAGTTCGTATTGTATCAACGCAAGAATTGCAGTATACCAAGAATGGTGAGATATTATCCATGCCTGATCATCTACCTTTGCATCCAGTGGAAGCAGGAAAGCCAGATCAAAACAGCTTTGGAGTGTAAACTTCATTGGGCAGACGGAAAGGTGAACATTCGGTCTATCATTCGATCTTCAGATGATTTCAGTGCCACAGTGCAAACCGGAAATCTTCAGCATGTCTGTTAGAACATGCTGGCGGAGGGTGGCAGAGGTGAAGAAGAATGAGATGCTATCTCCGAGTATGGAGAATAGTCGTCCTATCTGTATGTAAGCAGATCTGAAGTCTCGGCCCCACTGACTGATACAATGTGCTTTGTCAAAGCAGATACGGTCAACCTTCTTCTGAAATTGGGGGTCAAGCCAAAGAGCCATGAAATGTGGATCCACTATCAGTTTGGGTGATATGACAACTGTACGGAACTTCCCCAGCCGAATATCCTAGGTGAACCCATATGAGCGCTGACTGAAAACCTTGGTTGATTGTCTTACTTTAACCAGTCCAGGCTTTTCACCAAGCAGTTTTGCGGTGATTGACACAGATGGAAACCCTTTCTTGATGGACTCATTGGACAGCTGGCTTCCAAGACTCTTTAGTGGAGTCACTATGAAAGTAATCCCCTTTTCACGCAACATAGGCAACCAAAAGGTCATTGTTTTTCCTGAACCTGTTGCCGAGATTGACACAACATTTCTCTTGGCTAGTAAGCTTAATGCTACCATACACTGCCAAATGCAAGCGTGAACATGGAACTGGGTTTCGCTTTCATCCTGGAGCCCCTTGATATCTGACCCTATGGAGGGAAGAGCGGTGGGTGTCATAAATGGATCGTGGCTTGGGATTATTGATTGTCCAGGGAATGCCGAGTCAATGGGTTCCCGCGCTTGTCACCTCTGCCCGCCCAATCCCATACCACTAGAGTTGTGAGTGTCTTTGAATGCTACAGGGCATCAAAGTCACTAATTGTTAACCCCATTCCTCTGGGCTCGTCATGTGCCAGATCCCTTTCGATGGGACTGTCCTCATCATGGTCATCATTATCCTCCCTGTGAGCTTCTTCTCCACCTACATATGATTGGGCCCCTTTGAGAAGAACATTGAGAACTTCTATTTTAACCATAGTATGTGGTCCTCTTATTCGCTCTTGAAGCATTTGAAGCATGACTTCCATTTTTGCCGGGGCATGTTGTGTACCCCGGTGCTTGATATAGAAGTTCTGTTCTATATTGACATGTACCATTCGGTAGGTCTCTATCAGCGAAGACTGGTTGATAATGTGGGTAAGTGTCCTGTTCGAGCTTGAGCCACCAATGATGACCTGAGGTAAGTGAGTCACTGTCTGACTGAGAATATGCGGGTTCACCTGCCTTTGTATACAGATTGTTTCGCTCAACAAGCCAATCTACACCTCTAAATCCATCTGGTCGACCTGATGGATTGCATACCCAGTGGGATCGGATTACTTGGGCCAGGCGGGCAGGGTAGACTGAATGCAGATTGCGAAGAAATTTCGTGAGGTGTGCCGCATATTTATGCTTCCCACAGCCTGAGAACATCAGCACCCATAACCACAGAAGATCCTCCATCGTGCCTATCACGCCAGTGTTCATTGCATGTGCCAACATGCAGTACCACAGGCCATCACGTTGAAATAGTAAGTTGCCTTCTTCCAAATAATCTCGTGGATCCTCACTCTGTCGTCGCACCTTGGATATCCATCCTGCAATCTTCTCCTGACAGATCTTCTTTGAAAGAGCAACAATTTCCGACCATGATGGATCACTGTCGGTGAATTCCTTCAAGTCAGAGAAACCAGTAGCTTGTTCCCAACAAACCAGCAAGTGTGAACTTGTGAGGTGTAGGATTCCATCATTCAGCATGCGGTAAGTTGGGTTACTTGCAAGTTTCGATGAGTCTTTCGGCCAGAGGATCTTGAACTGATCAAAGATGCCACCCCTGACTTCACATAGTGCCTTCGGCTGAATGTGAACTCACCAGATGGCATCTACACAGGCCATACGAATATGGAAGCCACCAGGTATAGTCACAAGGAACTGGAGTCGTTCCTGTGGTGTGGATTCAATCGCACGTGACTCTGTTGTCGCATCGTGCCTTTCTTGCATACCCAGGTCACCATGACACAGCCGGATGAAGGAATGGTACCATTCTGGGCTTGTTCCAGCCTGCTGTTCAAGGCTCTTCACTATCGCAATATTATCATCGTTCACTGATGCCTTCAGGTGCATTGCTCGAGCAGGGTACTGCACCGTCTTCTCTGGTACGTCCAATGTAAATGAGGATGGCATCTTTCCAAGCTCACCCTTGTATTGCCCAAGGTAGTTATCGACAATTATCTTCTGTGTAAACCATTCCATTCCTTGCAGCACACTGTCCTGCCGCTCTTGGATGCGCTCAAAGAGATATTGTCGGTCAGGTGTGGCAGGAGGTCTCGAGTCCTTGGGATTATCTGGATTAAGGGAGCTCTTCTCCCAAAGCTCCTTCGAGTATCGGAGGTCATCAAGTGTGGTACCATAGGTGAGTGGAATAAAGGTGGCTGTTGTTATACTTGAAAACGTCCCTTGGTTCTGATCACCGGGCTCTTTCGTCTTAAAGTCAAAGTCCAGATTGTCATATGCCATCGCATACAACCCGGGGTCTGAGAGCTTCTTCAAGCTTGCTTTGAGGCTTTCGGTCACTGACTGAACCATATGGCAGATAGACTCCGCCGATAGACTCCACCCTCCACGTGAGAGTACTTCAATGACTCGCCTTGGTGTGTTTGTGGAGTCAAGGAAGAAGCCTTGAATGGCTTGGAATGCATTGCATCTTTGGCTTGAACTGTTTGCCAAGATCGAAAGGATCGCGACCCCTTTCTGTGTGCGCCGGTAAGTCATAAGTTTGATCCAGTATTGTTAACTCACTACTCTCAGAAGTGCCGTGTTACATCTTTTTGCTCGAGTACGACCATTCCTCTTGCTCTCTTCCTCACTGCTACTCTCACTATCGCTGTTGCTTTCACCTTCCCCAATCACATCATCGCCATCTGCCAACTCGCCAAGATCTACATTCGGGTCATGTTATGTCCGATAGTCAGCCACCTCTCTTGATGGCTTTGCATGTCGTCGTGCTTCTCCATTAGCATCAAGGAGCGACTGTACTAAGGCCCAAGTCTTCGGAGTCACACAACGGAATTTATTGATCATTTTCTCAAGGCTAAAGTTTGTTACATTGTCCACCGTTGCACTGTGGGCATTGAAGTGTAAGCCATGTATGCTCTGAATAACTGTCTTGATCTCATTAACATAGATCCTCTGAGACAGATCCAAAGCCCAATTCTCCACTGCGTTACCTGTCGCTTCAGTCCATAACCGGGGATCACGACTTTCTAGCAACACAATGAGAAAATTCGGTATCGTTTGCAGTGATGAGCTTTCAATTAGATTGATGATCTCAAGGAGTGCTTGTGACATCCAAGGTCAAGAACTAGATACAAAGTGTAGGATTGTTTTATAGATGCAACCCATCAATCATCTCCATTATCTGACGGAAAATATAATAAATATTGGTGTGATTATCGAGGCCAAAGAACTCGAGTTAAACAAACAATAACAACATATTGTGCCAGTCGCTTACGCAGTTTCGCTGTGCTGAAAAATTCGGATATACTTCAGCAAAACTCACCTGAGCGACTGGCACTGAGTCTGGTCATGACCGGGCTTTCGACTGGAGGCAAAAGAGAAAGCCCATCCGTGTTGCACTCGAGCACCGAGTTTTCCTTCTCTGGTTTTTTGTTGTCCACACCCCAAGTGAAAAAGGGTCCTCGCTTTGGCGGACCTGGTAACATTTCTTCAGCCACGCATTTTTTGCTGCTGGAGGCTGCGACTGTGGCCTCATCCTGCAACATCTTAGTCTGTCCAACAATTTGGATTCCAGTCCAATGTAACTGGAACGATCGGATTTCGCCTCTGGTCGTGTTTCGAGCCCGGGTGCTAGCAGGATAACAACTTAGTTATGCAAGAAATCCGCAGCGTGAAAAATTAGAGTGGACACTTACAAATGGAGAGAAACCATGCCAATGACCGCCATCCCATCCTTAAATATCATTTCGAGACCATCATGTGGCACATCTGCTCCCTCATCATTGAATGCATGAAGGTCAATATGGAATCTGAAGTCCCTTTGTACACTGGGAGCAGGGAGTGCACAGCGAAAGCGTCCTTCAGGATCCCATTGTGGCTCTGAAAATACGGAATGAGTAGCCTTGTTGGATGTGCTGGCAGCTGCATCGACATCTGCAATTGCAGAATCAGCCACATATTCAAGATTGCAATTTCTGCTACAGCAACCATAGTACGAACCAGATTCAAAAGCCAAGGACACATTCACTTTCTTACCCTCCTTCAGCGTGGAGGTGCAGTTTTCTAGAAACATTGGGTGAAGGATACGGATGTATGGAGAATTTTGTTCATCCAAGTAAGCCCATCCAAACTCGTTGTCCCGAATTTCAATCACATCCTCTGCATCATGTCAATTGAAGTTGATCAGTGTACAGGCAATCCATCACTCACCCTCACAGTGTACTCCCAAACCAGAAGCATTCTTAATTCGGTTCAATGCCCGGATTTGGTCAGCAAACAACTTTTTCACAGTTCGGGGTGCTGATGAAGGCATCCCTAAATGTATTTGGTATTTGGTTGCATTCACCTTCGATCGCTGACAAAAACTGTGAGTCAAAAGTGGGGAGAAGTTTGAAGCAGTGGAAAACACAGACCCCTTGTTTATGCCACATGTTAAAGGGTGCTGAACGTTGATTTCCATAAGGACCGAGCTCAGCGGTGCTGATGACACCGAAAACCATGAATTCTCCCAAGACATTAGGGGGTTTCACAATAGGCTAAAGTGGCACTAAACTGAAATGTAAACTGAACCTAAAGTGACCCAAGTTGAGGCACAGTTAAGAGTCCAGTTTATGTGTGAGTTGAGAAGCGCTCACGATTGACTGTCCCAAACCAGTCCCAAACTTGCTCAACGCTTGAGGCCACAGCTGGCTCCTTAATGCCGACATCACATGGCTCTAAATGAATTATGTAACAACCGCAAAGTCCATGCCCACCTCTGACCATCGACACATCATTGCTGCGGCTGTCCAACATGCCGAGCTCATTCAGAGGCGGTACTATATTCAACAACACCGACTCTTGATGGCATATGACGACAATCTTTCCGAGATTTCTTCTTCACAGTCTGGGCTCTCAGACAACAGCGATGCATCAAGCATGTCTAGCAGTTCAAGCAGCTCTACCTCTACCTCTACCTCTAGCTCCAGTGATTCTAATGGTGACAGCGGAACTTCCCCTGTGTCTTCCATATTCTCAGAGTCTGAAGCGGACACTGCGCATTTGCTGCTTCTTCTCCACAAGTCTTATATCCATTCTATTCATGTCAGGGCACACCCGCCTGACCCGGCCCCACCTAACCCACTGCCCCTCATCAGAGACTTCTCTGAGAAGGCCCGCCCACTTCATGCATTGACCCGGAAGACCAAAGTCTGGAACTGGGGCCCGGACAAGGACCATGCCTTCCACACCCTTAAGGAGGCTGTCACCACTGCCCCCGTCCTCTCCTTCCCCACCGATTCCGGCCACTTCAGGCTCGAGTGCGACGCCTCCAACTTCGCGACCGGTGCAGTCCTCTCTCAGCTTCAGTCAGATGGGGAGTTCCACCCAGTAGCGTTCATGTCCAAAAGCTTTACGGACGTGGAGTGCAACTACGAGGTATATGACAAGGAGATGCTCGCGATCGTCCGAGCCCTTGAAGAGTGGCGGCACTTCCTGGAGGGCGCCAAGGAGAGGGTTGAGATCTACATGGATCACCGCAACCTGGGGTACTTCCGCACAGCCCAGAGGCTAAACCGGCGCCAAGCACGGTGGTCCCTCTTCCTCTCCCGCTTCTATTTCACCCTCGTCCACCGCCCAGGGAAACTCATGGGGAAGCCAGATGCACTCTCACGACGCGCTGACCACCCGAAGGGGAAGGATGACAACGAGGGGCTGACACTCCTCCAACCCACCTGGTTTGAAGCCCAGGCAACAGAAGCGATCTCGGTAGAGGGAGAGGAGGCGGGGATCCTAGAGAGGATACGTGGAGCGAAGGAGCATGACGAGAGGGTGGTGAAAGCCATGCGGGAACTGGGAGAAGGGACCCTGAGGTCGGATGAATGGGAGAAGCAAGGAGAGTTAATCCTATACCGAGGAAAGGTGTATGTACCGAGAGACCAGCAACTCCGCCATGACCTGGTACGGTTGCACCACGATGCATGGGCAACGGGGCATCCGGGGCGATGGAACACCCTAGAACTCGTTTCCCATGACTACTGGTGGCCCCAGATGGCAGAGTATGTCGGGTGGTATGTACGCAGGTGTGATACCTGCAACCGAGTCAAACCTTTCCCCTCACAAAAGGTTGGGAAGCTCACCCCAAACAAAGTCCCCACCCACCGCTGGCAGATAATCTCAGTGGACATGGTAGGAGAGCTCCCAGAGCCGAAGGGGTACAATGCCATCCTGGTCATGGTGGACCGCTTGTCCAAACACATCCACGCAATCCCCACTGTAACGACGATAGACCCAGCGGGCATAGTGCAGCTCTTCCTAGAACACATCTGGAAGCATCACGGGCTCCCAGAGGAGATCCTCAGTGACAGAGGGAGTGCCTTCGTCTCCCACTTCTCAAGAGAGCTCGCAGACCTCCTTGGAGTCAAACTCACCCCTTCAACACCCTACCACCCCCAGACGAACAGACAAACCGAGCGGGTCAACCAAGAAATCGAAGCCTACCTCCGGGTGTTTGTCAACCACCACCGGGACGACTGGGCAGACTGGCTCCCGCTAGCGGAGTTCGCCTACAACAATTGCATCCACTCATCCACCCACCGGACCCCCTTCGAACTCGACACCAGGCAACACCCCAGGATGGGGACAGAACCCACCCATACGTCCGAAGTGGAGGCTGCTGATGCCTTTTCATCAAGGATGATGAAAATGCAGGAGGAGGCGAAGGCGGCGCTAGAACATGCAGCAGACGAGATGGCCCGCTATTACGATCGAGGCTGTGAAGCAGCCCCCAAGTACCAAGAGGGTGACCAAGTCTGGCTCAATGCCCAGAACTACACGACCGACCGCCCCACCAAGAAACTGGACCACAAATGGCTCGGCCCCTTCAAGATAGTCAAAGTCATCTCCCCTGCCGCTGTCAAACTCCAACTCACCGCACAACAGAAAGGGATCCACCCAGTCGTATCTGTAACAAACATCAGGCCCCACCACCCGGATGAAATTGCAGAACGACCCCTCGACCCCCGCCCAGGCCCAGAACTCGTAGATGGAGAAGAGGAGTACGAAGTTGAAAAGGTATTGGACTCCAAATGGCTACGCCGGAAACTCTGGTACCTGGTAAAATTCACGGGCTGGCCAAACTCGGAGAACCAGTGGCTCCAGCGGGACCACTTAACCCATGCTCCCGACCAAATTGAGGAATTCCACAGAATGCACCCCCAAGCCCCAGGGAGAGAGAGGGAGAACCACCTGGCCACTTTGAGGCGAAGCGGCTTAAGGAGGGGGTGATGTCAGGGCACACCCGCCTGACCCGGCCCCACCTAACCCACTGCCCCACCATCCGCTCCTCCCAACCTCCCCCCTCTTCCCCTTTTTCCCTTCCCTTTCTTCCTCCCCTTCTTTTCTATTCTCTTTCCCCTTTATTCCTTTCTTATCACACAGACGACTTCCTTTGTATCAATGTACCACTGACCCGGCTGCAGTGTAACGCACCTGAACCCGGACACACCGGACGACCCCCCGCACACCGGATGCTCCTAGGACCTCTTACGGAGGTACCTGGACAGAGGTGGCTATGTGCTTGGGTGACGTGGCGCTTCCCACGTGGCCTCCAACCACATGTATATAAACACAGCCTAAGTGGGAACTGAGAAGCAACCTTCTTCTCACATTTCCCACTTTAGGCAAGTAGCTTACACTTCCCTTGATAATAACAATAACACATTTCCCACTTTAGTCTCAGTGGCCAGGGACCCTTGTCTGCTTCGGGCCTGTAGTTACGTGGGCCCGCATCATACCTACCGGACCCTCAGCCTTGGGCGACACACCTGGGCGCTCTCGACCCCGGGTCGGTCCCTGACAATTCGCCGTGCACAATGCTTTTTAAGCCTGCTCCTTGGCACCCGGGTCCTCTTCCCCCATGATGTTTCCAAGTGCAGTCAGCTCGCACTTGTTCTCCAATGTTACAAGTTTGACGACTCCCGGCGCTTCCGAAGGAATCTTCATGTTTCCCCATCCAGCTTCGACATCATTGTGTCCCTAATAGAACATCACCCTATCTTCCAGACCCAGCATCGGATCCCCCAGTTATCAATCCCATGTCAACTTGCAATCGCTTTGTACCGGTTTGGCCACTTCAGGAGCGTGGTTTCTGTGGAGGCTGTTGCACAGTGGGCTGGGTGCAGTGTAGGTGCCGTCGTCAAAGCAACACGCCGTATCATGATAGCAATTGTACCGCTTCATGACCAGGTAATCCGATGGCCCAATTTGGATGAGAAGTGCGAAGCATTGGACTGGGTTGAGAGCGTTTCGTGCCATGCCTGGCACCCTGGATTTTGCATGGTTGACGGGACACTCATACCCCTTGCATCAAAGCCAGGCCATTTTGGAGAGCAATTTTTTGATCGTAAATCAAATTACTCACTGAGCCTGACGGTATGACAATCATTTCTGTATTGGCTTTCCTACTTATTACCTTTCCTTCTCAGCTAGTGACATTACCCAATCTCCACATTATTGACTATGTCCTTGGTCCACCTGGCAGCATGCATGATTCTACCGCATTCAAAGAATCTCATGCATTCAAAGAATCTGAGGATCTCTTTCGGAATGGTGAATGGCTATGGGTGGATTCTGCATATGGCCTTACACCCTGGTGTGTTGTGCCATACAAGAGTCCATATTCACTTTTGCCACATAATCGCCAATTCAATTATCATCTCTCTACCGTCTGTTGGCACTTACTTATTTTGTCCATTTACCATGCTAATTATTAGGTTATATCATAGGTCCGGATCAGGTCCGAACATGCAGTTGGGTACCTCAAGGGCCGCTTTCAGTCTCTACATGGTTTGCGACAACAAATTAACTCCCAACGTGATTATGTGCTGGCACTGGCATGGGTACGGGCATGTCTTATAGTTCATGCTCTTGTCTCCCATGTTGAGGACTCTGTTTATGAAGCTGATTTCTGGGAATGGATTAACGAGGGCATGGAAGGTCAGGAGAGTACTGAGGAGGATGACCCGGTGTATGATTTCACCTGGAATGGGGCCTTGGAGCCACTGCCGGGTGAAAATGCTGGTCAGACTAAGTGCCAACTTATTCAAGAAGCACTCTTCACTGCACTATATTAGGGCATTGGATTACATACTACTCTTGTGATTTCGGCAAGTTATCATCTGCATAGAAATTGAGACCTAACTCATTTTCTGGCATGAATGGTATATCCGGTGTGAATGGTAGACTTGTGAGATTTGGTGCTGGCTGCAACCCAGGACCATAAAGATGAGTGTTGGACGGAAGACTGGTTGTTGCTGGCAACCCATTGTTGAACAGTTGGCAGGTCACAGCCACCGACTGCTGACCAAGCTCTGCAAGCTGTAACTGTACCTTCAAATGCTTCAACCTCAACTTTTCTGTTTTATACTCAATCATCTTAAGTTTTTGGGTGTGCAGTTGCTCAGCCTCACGTTGTGATTGTTGTTGATCAACACGTGTTGCCTCTTGCAGATCGGCAATATAATCCCTTTTTGAGCGGGGGTAGTGGAGCATGAAGATAAAGATGGGTGTGAGCTTTCCCCCTTCTTCCGGAGTGTTGTTGGGCGCAAGCCTAACTTCTCAGGTAGGCTGAGTGGGGATTTGACTAAGTTTAGAGGTGGAGAACTTGGAGTGCAAGTGGGACTGGCCGGTTCTGTGGGTGCCTGAGAGGATAGTGTGGGCTGCTTCATATCCGGTTCCTAGTTGAGGCCACTGTGGTTAGGATTGTTGCTGGAAATTTGGAACTGAATACTATACTTCATCAGAGGAATCTTCAGCCACTCCAGTTGCGAGTTTCAGTGAACTATCATCTTTCATGATAAGTTCCTCCAGATCTTTAGCCATTTTAGTGGCACCAGAATTGGAATTTGTGATTAAGCCGATGTCATGCTTGGGTTGTTTGCTTCACCACTCATGAAGCATGTCCCACCATGGAAATGCCTGTCGGACCCGTTCTGCCAATGCAAAGTATATCAGTGATATGAAGTATAGTGCCACAGAATGTGAACGTAAAAAAGGGTGACATACCGACTTTGTTCTCATCCCAGTTCTCATCATCATCCTTCACCCCTTGTCCTGTTACCCGAAGTGATTTCCGATATTTTTGATATGTCTTCTGGAGCCTGAATGTGAAGCTAGGCATCAGTGCAATACAGGAAAGGGAATGTGCACATACGTGTTGACCCAGCCCATGACTGAGGTGGCATAGCGACCTGGTTCCTCCAGGTACAGTGTGCGCTCTGGTTCATTCTTGATGTCAAAGCAAATCCCAGCAATGTCATGGTAATATGCAATCTTTGCCTTGCTCCCTACAACCTGGAAAAGGAGTCAGCGAGGTTTCTCAGAACGCTATAATATGTTACCTTCTTGCGGCCTTCTTCCTTAGCTTGACCTGTGGAGTCGCTGAAAATTTTCAGCCGGGTGTCAGGGTTCTCAGCAAGGTAGGTGACTAGGCAGTCTGTCCAGCGAGGATTGGCATCCCACTGAATCTTCTGGACTTCAAGCTTGACTGAGACTTGTGTGAGGGAGGTCTCTGTAGAGCGGCGGCGCTTCAGAGCAGACTCGGCAGGGTGAGGGCAGTCTCCCTGAACCCGCTTCGGAGGCATAAGTTAAGGATGGAGAAGAGCGAAAGGATGGAAACTGTACAGTTGCTTGCAACAGACATATGGGATTAAAGCCGGGTTTAGGATTCAAGTTTAGTCTAGTCTAAAGTACAGCTTCGGCCTCTCGAGGCCTGTTCTCAAATTTGGCTAAACTGACGGTTTAGATCCAGTTTTGACCAGTTGAGGTGCAGTTGAGAATCCTCAGTTTTGATGGCAGTTTAGCCCAGTTTAGCTAATTGTGAAACCCCCTATTGCGCTCCTCTTGCAACACCCACAAGCCACAAATACTTTGACCATTTGAAGCTGCCCTGCTTCGATAAGTTAAGGACAATGTATCCACAGAACCTAGGAAGCTTTCGGCTTGAGTGTGAGCAAGGAGTCGAGAAATAATCACAGATTCCATCATGAGACCACACACAGAAGGGAGTAGAGATGATGGGACGTGGAACAGGGCATGGAGCATAGCTTTTATCCATTCCCCATTGAGCATGTGAAAGAAGTGGGAAAACTCAAGGGCAGAATGAAGGACACTGAGGTTCTGCAAGGGGGAGCTTTAGAGAACCTCCAACCTCCAACTCTGGTTTTCTGGTGGGCCTTGTGTCACCCCACTCGGGAACCACATCCGACAGGAACCGCATCTGGGAGGATTTCATTCATTCAATCCACCTCTTGAGCCACTCTGTGCCTTGTGTGTGGTTGGCCCGACTGGTGCCTACTTGACTGGTGCCTGTTTTATGGGCAGTGCAGAATCAGTGGGCACTGCTTTGAACTTGTACAGTCGGCTCGTACCTGGCACAGCGGAATTGGAAGAGGCCATCAAATTGGCTCTCAATGCAGCAGTCTCCAGATGATGGAAACTCTGACTTTCAGTGCGCAAAATAGTCTCACATTCTACACACTGGAGGCGAATCAACTCCTTCCACAGGTCTCTATTGAGGTGTGACATGATGCATCTCTGTCACGACTGACAAATCCCAGGGCTCCGTCAGTGGCAAATCGATGCTGATAGGCGAATCCACCGACCCGAAACCCAATCTAACCAGCCCCCAATCCGATGTCTGGCCCCCTACCCTATCAACCATGCACTGCATCCAGACCTCCACCTGCATCCAGACTTCTGCCCGCATCCGGACCTCCACCCACATCTGTACCTCTGCCCACCTCCACACCCTCTGGACCTCTGCCACTCCTGGTTGCCCTCCACACCCTGTGGTCAGGCCAACACTCCCCTCCAACCTTGCTGGCCATCATGCTGCCCTTGTTTGTGACAGCACTGATGGACCACCCTCTGTTGCGGACTTGTCAGCACTGCACTGATTTCCATGTCCCTTCACAGACTTGTGTCGGCACCGCACCGACCCCGCTTATTTGCGGACTTGTATCAGCACTGTGCACTGACCTCCACTTTTCTCTGGCCATCTTGTCACTCAGCAGCATACCATTCATTCGCTTAACTTGCCAATATTGGCACTTGATCCATGTGCTGATGCACTTCTTATTACCTGTCAATATTGGCACTTGATCCGCTTTTGTTTAGTTCATTGCCTCCCATTTCCCGGGCTCTTGTCCTTCATTCAGTTTGACAATCCCCGCTTATTTCCGTGCCGGACCACGCCAGACTGACCGGTCCTTCTGTGTTTCCCTCCTGCCCATTTATATCCTGTAAATACTTTTGGGGACCTTAGTCTGAAATCAACTAGATGTCAGGGATGGCTCGAGGAAGGCAGAGGTAGCGGCGTAACGCTCGGCGCTAGCGGCCCAGACAGCGGTGGGGCGGTGAGACCGTATAGTGGATAGCCCTTACTTGGGCTTACGTCCCTGTGTGGCTTCTTAGGCTGAAGCGGGAAATGTATTGTTATTAGGGTGGGAAGCCAGACTAAACTAGGGTACTTGCCTGAAGCAGGAAATGAGAAGAAGGTTACTTCTTCGGTCCTGCTTCAGCTTAGTTTGTGAATGGGTCACGTGGGGTTGCCACGTCACCCTCGGACGAAGCCGGGTTACCGCAGGTGGTTCCGCGGTCGATCCTGAGTGTTGGAGGGGAAGTACAAGTAGAAGTGTGCGGCGCATCTGGCGTTGCAGTGCCCCTATGGGGTGCTCAGCATCGGATGCATCCGTGCTACAAGGGTAGGAAAGAAAGAGAGGTTGTCTGTATAAAGATAGAAAAAGAGAAGAAGGAAAGAAGAGAGAATGAGGGGATGAGACAAAAGGAAAAGGAGGTGGCGGCGGCGGCAGCGTGCCCTGACACTAGAGTACCCCCCCTGTCTGGTCTGAGTCTCTCCTTCTGCAAAGGGGGCTTCCCCCCTCTGAGTCTGTGCTCATGGAGTTTGCACTCCTCCTACAGGTCCGCTCCACCTGCAAGTCTTGTTTGAATTCCACTGTGAGTGTCAATCCGTAAATATGGGATCTCCCCCAAACGTCAAGCTCAGGGCACAGTGCTCCACCTGAGTCGCTGAGGCCACAATCCCACTCTGCTAACCTTGAACAGCGCTTCCGGACACACCACATATTTCCACCCACATATCCGCACATGCACACTCCAACAGACCTCTGCATCACCTCCGACCTCAACTCAGACAGAAACCATCCATCTTCAGTCCATCTTCTGACAGTCTGCCCGACTCTGACAGTATTCCATCTCCGACAATATTCCAGTCTCTGACAGCATTCCAGACTCTGACAGTCTCGGATTGAATGGGTGCAAGATCAACAAATTCCGGAGCCCAGTTGCTCGTGAAAGCATTACATATGCAGATTGAACCGATTGAGCACTTTCCAGATCAACAATCACTTTTGGCAGCATTGTAGGTGGGATAATTGCCTACACACAGACTCGGCTCAGATACCCGATTCTATGATTAGGAAACGACTTTCATTCATGCGATGACTTGGTACGGATTTGATACCTAAAAATAGTGCTAATTCGTACGATTCCGACGGTATCAAAAATGTCCCAATCGGTGGAGAATTGACAGAGTTCCGTGTTGGAGAAGTTAGGCACAGCAGGTCACGGGCATGTGCGGGCGTGGGAATCTCAAGCAGCAACCCAGAATTCCAGCCTCACTCGTTCCCACGGCGTCTAATAAATTGGTAAAAATGCCCATTGACTGCGTAATAGTTCCATTCAGCCACATTTCCAATTTCGGTTCTTAATTCCGTAAATCCGTTGAGATATCGCTTATTTCCTTTTATTTTCATATTTCACCATCATTTCAGTTATTGATTGATATTCTTTTATTGTTACTATTACCCTTTTTTATTATTTCGCCTAATAAGGTACCCAGGTGCCATATGGTACTAATATTCACCATCTATTAGTTCTAAAAATAATTATTAGATATAATCCTGTAAATAGTGGATTTGGAAAAGAAGTTCTCCCCTCCCCCAAAAATTCTCTAGGACGTGCTAGAGTTGGAGTGAGTGTGTGGAATCCAACAGTAGGAATAAGGGCAACTGTCTAGCCCACAACGAGTGGGTAGTAGATTAGTTGAGCCTGGACCTTGTGGAATCCTGGAGAACCCACCACGGAGTTATAGGATCGAGCATAGTGAAGTCAAGAGAGAAAGTAGAGGTTTTGGAGAGTTTGGCCCCACGAGCTTAGTCGGCATCAAGAGCTGTGAGCCCTCTTTCAGCGTTCGGCCTTGCGACTTGTAATCAGTTATGCAGAAAGCTGGCAACAGTGGGAGTTGCATGCATTTCACAGAGATTGTTTGCCCTGTAAAGTGGTGTTTGATTTTGATTGGAATGGATTTGGGAAGGATGACACTTTGATGTGGAGGTAAATTTGTGAAAGGAACATCGCTGGAGTCTGGAATAGTAACTACACAGCTGGTTGCAGAGCGTCTTCCCATATCATCAGTAATGTAACAGACGGATTCCACCACACCATCACTTCCATTTACAATGCCATTTGAGACATCAAAGTTTTCGCATACCATCACTGGCATATTCAGGAGCAAGGGCAAACGGCCCATTGTATAGCCAGTTGAAGACTCTGATGTGAGATTTAATAGTTGTTCATTCAGAGTTTCATCATTAATCCATTGATTTTTATAGTAGTGGGCAGCATCATATGTAAACAGGGAGAGACCCTCCTGAGCAGCCAAAGTCTTCACAGCAGCCCAATTTAATGCATCTTTGACTGCATTTGATGCCGCGATAATTGGAGCAGACCCCCAGCCATCTGAGCTGCAGAGTGTCTCTGTGTTGGACTCCAGTAGCCGAGTATCCAGTAAAGCTTTGTCCCCAGCAGTACAGTTGCCAAACCTCAATCTTCCTAGGAGGTCATGAAAAGCAGAGTTGGCACTGCCCTCCTGACGCATCTGCTGTTTCAAAAAGACCACTGTGTCAACCAATGACCATAGCTGAGCTCCTTTCAATTTTTCCTGGCTGTGCTCTGATAAGGAGTCCACCACATTATTTGTCATCTTGATAGCAGGAGTGTACAATCGGGTGCAACCCACAGGTGGCAGTTGGCAGAAATCACCAGCAAAAATAATGCTCACACCCCCAAAAGCATCAGAGTTATCTTTTGCAAGGGATAAAGTGGAGCTGATGTCTGCCAATAGTTCACATCCTATCATTGAAACTTCATCAATGAACAAGTATTCAACTCCACACCAAAATTGAACCAGCTGGGCATGACTTTGAGAACCATTAGATTTTATCATCTGTGTTAGCTGACCCAAATTGAGAGCTGAATGCAGAGTACATCCTGTGATGTTTCGTGCAGCAGTGTGAGGTCTCTGGGGTAGCTCAGCCCACAGAGCCGTAAGTGATACAAATGTGTGTATTTTATGGTAGTGTGTAAGCAGTTACCCGGAGGTTCCTGCTTACCCATGTGACTATATGTATCTAATTACATGTGGCTTGGGGTTCGGGGCTATTGCCCTGACAAGCAGCTCCTGTAAAGGCACACAAATGCAACCGACATTGTAAGCAGGCTAGGGATCTAACCCACTAGGAAAACAGGAAAGGACGGGGACCGGATTGGTATCCAGCAGGTCAGGAAAAAAAGGGGTAATGGTGATAATGGTCCAGTGCGGTGCATGGGTGGCTCTAATCAATCTCTCACCCCACCTCTCTGGGTGACACTAAAGCGAGGACTGATCTAGAGGTCTTCTTACTGATGTTCTTCGTCGTAATACTCCCTACTAGCTTGGGAGGGGCAAACTCGGTGGTTTCTAATCCAAGGGGAAAAGTAGATACATCCTCATGTACAGGTATATATGAGAAATGATCAAATAAAAATGATAAAAATATCCGATGTGCCCCATGTGCTTAGGTGGATCATATGGGCAACAAACAATATCGGAAAAAAGAAGGGAAAACAATAATCAAGAAAACAATAAAGCAATAAATGATTTCCAGCCAAAAAAATACCCAACTCTATCCATCGCCAATGAACTCCCGCTAATCATGGATCCTAATACTCCTAAATGGCGCGTTTCCAACGGTACCAATATCGTCCAAATCGGTGCAGTGGTTGCTGAGATAAGTGAAATCCAGTCTGAGTGTGGCCACGTGGCTGGGTGGGCGTGGGAATTTGGTCTGTGAGGACTGGGAATGTGTCTGGAAAAATAGGGAAAAATCATTGAAGGGTAGAAATAGTATATGAGGATGTGTACGATGTGTTTAGTGAAGTGCAGATGTGCAGGGATGGGGAAATCGCGATATTTGGTTTGTTTGTGCAGTACCGGCTGTGCCTGCCTACAACGTGACTGAGTCAGGGAGTGAAAAAAAGCAGTTAAAGCTTTGATTACTTGAGATTTGCCAGTTCCTCCTGCTCCACCCATATACATGAGTAAAGGTTGGCGTTCAGCACAAGGCAGAGCTGCATGTTCAGCAACTAAATTGAATGTGTGTGCTGCTCCAAATTCAAAGAGAAATGAGAAGCCACTGTCACCATGATGTCATGAGTGGCTAAAGTTGCAGTTGGTGAAGGTCCTGAATCGATGTAAGCTGCCACACCAAAAACCTCATGTTGCTGATAAGCCTCATTGTCCATAATCATTGCTTGCCTGTTCACAGTACACAGAGATTGCAGGGACTCAGGATTGGCCCCATCGTTCAAAGACAGTTTCAGAACTTCTCTTGCAGCATTTTTGCGATCTTTGTAGTCTGCTGTCCATTGCAACTCCAAAGCACCATCGTCAAGGATGTGATGGGCAAAGGAAGGTTGTGCAGCCAAAGAATCCAATTGCCCTGTAGAAGTGATGGCATCAGAGAGCACTTCTTCAGCTGTGGTGTCAATGAAGAGACCTGCATTCATAGCATGCTGAAGTGCATTATGGATGTGGACATCTTCCCCCTCACGTTTTTGAGAGCAACGTTCCTCCACATCAAGCAGATGAAGCAGCATAGAGTGCTCATCTTCTGGGCCTAAGTCAGGTACGTTGTCCATGTTTGAATCTGCCACTGAGTTGGCTTGAAATTGTGTCCCACGAACCCGTGTCCGGCACTTTGCAAAGTCTTCATCACGACTATCCTTGCATTCATGTAACACCTGGATATTGTTGATCACTTGGGCAATGTGGGGGGGAGCACTAAGCAGAAAATGGTTGAAGGCATCTGACCAGGTTGGCCAGTGGTCTCAAACATCATGTGGTGATCGCCAAGGCTTGAAAAGAGTGAGCATCACACAGCAATAAAACTCAAATTTAGGTACATTGTCTCTCTGTGGTAAAGCAGGGCCAATAGGGACAGGTATGAGCGATGTCGAAGCTTTCTGAGAATATGAGTGGAATGTTGTGGGTGGCTGTCATTCAGAGCTGATGAAAGTGAATGAAAGGTGTGTCCTTGGGCATCCCTGTCACCATCAACATCGCAATCAACAGAGTGTCAGGGGACAGACCCCAGGTCCCCATGACCCCTCTCTACAGTCCACAGTCTGGCCTGTAAACACAGCCCATCTCAGGGCATAGCTACTGTGGGTAAGAAAGTGAGAAGAAGGTTAACTTCTCACTTTCCCACAGTGGCCCAATATGGCAAAAACTTCCGGGGATACCCAGAAGTCACATGAGGTGGGATCCGGGGTCGGATCATGCGGCACGCGGAGCGTGCGGCGCAGGAAGTGTGCAGGAAGTGGAGCGGGTCCGGACGCGGGTCCGGGTCCGGGCTAAGTCAGGGTATGTGCCCTGACACAGAGGAAGAAATTGAGCGAATGCGCACTTTATCTACCCATGACACAAAGTCCCAAACACACAATTGGTCGAAAAAAGAGGAGTGGTCCCGAGCCATGTAATCTGTCAGCTGTGATGGTGGGCGCTCAACTTGGCCAGAAACTGGGTCTGCATTCAAAATGCATGAGTCCTCCATTTCCACCTCTGCTGGCTCAAAGGCCTATGTAGCAACATCAGTAGAAATGGGATCCTCAGCTTGAACAAAAGAAACAAACATGTGCCAAAACAAAGATCGGAAGTGGTGACTTGTGAAAAAATCATCAAATCCAAGTAAGTAAGATGCCACTTGTGGTGCTGCCAGCTCCTGTTTTGCAATCAAGGAATTTGCACACTTCACTAGAGCGCTTTGGGCTCGATCTATCACACCTAGACCTGAGTTGGTGTTTTGACGTAATTTGGATACAGCTGCTTGCAGTGCAGCAAATGCAACATGAGTTTTGAGTGGTGTTTTGGTGATGTAGTCTGTAATGTAGTACAAAATAGCCTTTGCTGACACTCCAGAGCCAATAAACTTGATGTCCATATTACATCTGACAGCTCTGATTATTGTTTCGCAGTAGTTGTTCACCATTCCATCTGATACCTGTAAATTAAGTTCACCAGATTCCATGTCCATAGAACTTGAATTGCTGACATTTTCTGGGGATAGCCCAAAGCGACAGGTTGAATCACCATGTTTGTAGCAAGTGGCAGTGTGCTTATGCACTTGGCATTTTTTCACAATGTTATACAAGTCTTTTTGACAAACCTCATGTTATAAAAATGGGGCCTAATTGGCCCATTTCTATAGCGTTCGGGTGCAGGAGGGGGCCGTGACATTGAGAAGATGTTACAATTAATGTAACAGGTGTTGTAACAAAGGTGTTTACAGTAACATTGACATCGGGTTTTTGGGTAGTAATAATCGGTTAGGTTGTTATTATATACATGTCACGTGATAATATACTGTACAGAGGCCATAAGAGGCTAAAAATGGGAATTTCCCATTTCCATAACACCTCATCTGGATTCATATCAGGGTGACAATGAACACTGCAAGGATGGTGATGGTCAGACATGCAATCTGCAGTGGGGCCAGGATCTGGAATTGAGTTTCTGATTGTGTCATCCAGAAAATCAAGGAGCCTATCATGCCATGCATAATCATGGTCATTCAGGACACAGTCTTTAATTTGCTGTGGATTCAAGGCCCCTTCAATCCAAATCACCATATGACAATGTAAGGTACCTCAACCTTGTGTTTCTACAGTGCCAATGCCCCAAAATACCATCAGCACATATGCCATCTGTAACTGAGTGACCCAAAATTGCAGATATGAATGCATCAGTGACATGTTTGAAGAAACGGGCAGCCACAAAGGGGTTTCAAGATACACAGGTAGCTTGGTCCCAATAAGATGGCACCTGTTCTGGCAACATGTTGTCAAGGTCAAAGTCAGGGCCAGAGAGAAATTTCACAATTGGATTATAAACATCAGCAGGGTTGATAGTGACAAAAAAACTGGGAGGACCTCGATCAAATATCAAGCCATGAATCTCATTTCGCATTTGTGTACATGCAGCATGAGAACCAGGGACCTTGGATGTAATGAGAGAGACATCCTTCATCAGTTTAAACACAGCCTGTTCATCAGGATCATGGGGGGAAGAGTAATCACCAGAGGAAAGTCGAGACAGCGTGGTCTCAAAGGCTTGAGGGGAAATGCAGGCAATAGTACTTGCTACACGATCAAAATTGGAATTGGATGTTTCAAGTTTGGAGTGAAATGAAGTGGTTTGCCGTTGAATGATATTGAAGATGAGGAAAAAAAAAGAGTAATGTTCTTGAAATCTCAGGTCTGATAGTGAGAACAGATGTTTGGCCATTCTGGGCAAACTCAGGGGGGAGGCACAACTGGGGTGATATCCTCCAATGCCATAGGGGTATAAAGTGGGATATAAAAGAGGCAGTAAATGGGGATCAGAGTAATGATTGACTGTCAAAAACCCGTCGGTTATGGAAGAGGGGATAAATGCATGAGTCCGAATGCAGGCGGGGCTCAACTAGAGGGGGGTCCGAGGGCTCCGGTAGTGAACCGAAGCTTCTCAGGGAGCCCAGTTCTGCTGGATGGTACAAGAGGCTCTAAGAAGGATGCGGCCTCAGCGACTCGGAGGGAGCGCTGTGCCTCCGTTACATCTCAGTTAGTCTTTGTATTTCTTATGTCTGAGGTGTCTTGTAGAACAGGGACAGGATTCACTCAGAGGGACTTTGGGTGGCATTTTAGTCGAGATTAGAACTGAGGAACTACAGGTTCTAATCTACGTGTATTTATAAAGGAGGAGGGGGAGGACTTTAGACAAAGCCCGAAATGACAAAACGGGGAAAACACCGAAAGGTACCGAATGATACCGAGAGGTACCGAAAGGTTCCGGACGATATCTAAAACGGGGAACTGAGGTGTTGGGCCAAGGAGGGCGGAGTTGGAGGCCGGAAAATGAATGGGGAAGACAAATGGGTAAAGGGGGGTTAGCCGACTGAATGGCAGTAAGAAGGTAGTCGTGCTAAGAATGGAAGATGACTAATAAGTGATAGCGTGAAGGAGATCACCGAAGGATGCGGTTAGCTCCGAAAGCGGAGTTGCATATCCGAAGGATGTTGGGTGACTCCAATAAATGAAGTGGGTGAAGGAATGGTTTAAGGGCATGTCATGGGATGTCGGAGGTCCATCAGGATATCGGAGCAAATCCGGGGTCTCCGAATGTTCCGACTCGGGACCGAGGTTCCGGGATGGGAGTAGCCAAGGTTCGGTGTGCCACAACCAGACCGGAGCTGAGACAGTCAGGAGGGAAGGTGACTTGGAGAGTGGGGAGGCATGGTGTAGGGGATGGTGAAGTTGTTAGGAAGGTGTGATGTGGTGGGAGTGTGCAGGGTCGGGATTCCGGGATATGACATTGACAGGTTCAGCAGCATGACCCACTTGAATGTGACCACCTATTTCACCACTGGCACGCTTAAGGTGACAAAGTGCTGCTGCAGTCATTTCAGCAGATGTGGCATCACACATGTCTAAGTCAGTGACCAGCACACTGGGCAAAAGGTTGCTGAAGTGAGAGGGAATGGAATCATCGGAAGCCACATTAACCAAAGGATCATCATAATGGGAGCCAGGGGCATCGCTTGCAACTGTGGCATGGTGCACCTCAATTGGCACTGGGGCTATGTCATGGTGTGGAATGTGTGCCAGATTTCCTTCATGTAAAACAACATCACTATACAGTGGATTATTGGCAATGAGCCATTGTAATGCAGCTCGCACTTTCTCTTGTCGAACTAACAAAGGTCGAGCATTGGACAAAAGCCACTCTTTAGAAGGGGTGTGGGAACCAACAAACACGACACACATTGGGGTCACCACATCTTCCAATGGTGGTGGCAAAAAGGGTGCAAGTGCTTCAGGTGTAGTGGGAAATACAATGATGTGTCCTTTCAGCGCACGTTGAGAGACTGGGCTCACAGATGAGAAGGCAGCTCCAGTGGTATGGGAAGAAGAAGAGTCATCATGCAAGTGAATTATCCAGCTTTTTGCACGACGCCTGGCTATCAGAGCTTCCTCAATCAAAGTGAGATTGGCAAGTTGGGATGGAATTGGCCCGAAAAATAAATCATTGGCTATCACAGTGTTAGGCAGTCGCTTTCACTGTAAACTTCGATGACAATCTTTGCAAATGTGAACCATTACCGAAGAGTCCAATATGAGGACTACACCTTCTGGGGATAGCATAATGTCATGCAGAAATGGAATGTTGGGAAAAGGGTGAGGTGCAGTGGGTGGATATTCACGTCGAAGGGGAGAGATATCATATGAGTGCAAATCCACAGGGTCCATAAGCATAGCCACTTTAAGCTTTGCTGCACTACATATGGCACACACCAAGGAGGAAAGGTGGTTGGGGCCCAGTGTAGAATAAAAATCCATCAACAAGTGCTTCTTTGCAATGGGTGACAGCTTTTCAGGCCATCGTGTAGCGCATGAATGTTTCCACTCAGCATACCGAGCCTCAGCTGTCATAGTTGAAGGGGCCACACAGTTGGCTGCATGTTGGAGTAACAATCTGTGCATGGAGGACATGTTTGCAGATGAATTGAAAGGCAACTTCCAATGGTTCAGGAGTCGGTGGAGAATACAATCCCAGACATCAACACTTGCGATCCAGCGAATTAGGGCTGCATGATTAACCAGTTGTTCATCAGCGCTGGCAGGTTCTGAATAGCAAAGGTAGCGAAACTCAGCTGTAGAAGCATTGATTACTCCAAAGTTGCAAGTAATAGGGGGTTTCACAATGAGCTAAAGTGGTCCTAAACTGGGATGTAAACCAGACTTAAAGTGACCCGAGTTGAGGGACAGTTAAGAGTTCAGTTTAGATGGGAGTTGAGAAGCATTCACAATGGACTGTCCCAAACTAGTCCCAAACCTGCCCAACACTTGAGGCCACAGCTGGCTCCTTATCACCGACACCACGTGGCTCTAAATGGATTATGTAACTCATCACTGCTGCCATCCAACATGCTGAACTCATTCAAAGGCCAACGATGCCAACTCTTTGGTGGCATGTGGAAACTATTTCTGCACACTGGGCCCCTGGTACATCAAGCATCGGCACTTTGGAGTAGGGTGAGAGTGATCTCCCTGTTGGATTATGAGTCACCAGCTGCTTCAGCGATTCCACCTCCATTGTAATCCAGTCTCTCCGATGCATCTGTGCACTATCCAACCCTTTGCATCGTATCATATATACACCTAATAATATTTGTCACTTATGGCCACTGCCCTTTGCAGTCCCACTTAAGTCCCCCACTATAGTGCGAGTGTAGCCACTGAGTGCTAACACCTTACCAGGCTAGTCATAGCAACACTCCCTGAACCCACTTTGGAGGCACAAGTTATGAGCAATAGCTTGAATTCACAGTCGGTAGCTAAGTTGATGGCATGATGCATCAGCAAAAAATTGTTATGCTTCTGAGTGCTCCGGAGTATGGGGAGCACTGGGAGAATCAGGAGGAGATTGGCCGGTCCAGGAACAGCTCATTTCCTCCAGAGTTGGTCAGGTACTCCAGGGCACTCCCAGGAGGGCATGGAGCATTGCTTTGTGCACAAACATATCCAGTAAATACAATTTAATGCTTCAAAATGTATAGGGGTGATGTCATATCCATACAATCCCAACCTCCACTCCGGGCTCCCGGAACTCCGAACTCCGACTTCCGGAGCCCTACTTCCCTTCCATCACCTTCTCCTTGCCGACTCCCAAGAGGTTATCCCACCTCCGGCCTGGACACCACCTTCGGTCCGACTCCGGAACATTCCGGGTCCGGCCCCAACCACGACACCTTCCAGACGAGTATGCAAAACCTATGCTCCCGACTCCGGACCTCCGCTCCGGAATCCCGTTCGCGTCTCCGTCTCCGGAACCTCCGGTCTTAGCTCCGACCTCGGACTTTGACCCCACCTCCACTTATACCCATTGTATTGGTTAGCTCATTCCATTTAATTATGTTTGCCAATATTCCGGAGTTTAACTTCTGAGTTCGGACTTTCCGGACTTACCTCGGACCTTGCAACTATTGCATTGTCCTATTCAACTCCGCTATTCTCCCTCATTCCTATTTGGGCTGCTGCTTCCTTTCTATTCAGTCAGCTAGCCATTCCCCACTCCCAACCTCCTTCCTTCCTCCTTGGGCCTTGGCCCTTCATTCCTCCTTTGAGAAACACCATTGAGTCAAACCCTTGACCCTCGGTGTTGTTCCTCTTCCCATCTCCCCTTGTCTCCTTTTGTCCTACCCTTGTTCCTTTTGATTCCGGACCCCTCCTTATATACAATGTACCTAGTAACTTGTAACCTCAGTCCGAAATCGACATGAATTCCCCCAAGAGACTTTCCCTCTGCTAGATCCGAAATTAGGGACCCCTAGGACAACCAGCAATGGCACAGCGCTCTGCCTGAGTCGCTGAGGCTGAGGTCCTTCCATGCTAAGTCTCCGATTCCATTCCGGAGTCATCTGAGTCCGCTCATTCTAACAGGTGAGAAGCTTCTGGGAGCTCCTGGAGCATTTGAAAATGAAAAGGAAAAAAAAAAAAGAGGGAAGACTCCCCATGAATACCTCCTACCACAAGACTAACACAACAAGACACTACTTAACACTTAGATCAAACACTATACTATACATCAAGGACACTGAGACTCACCAATACACAGTCAAAATTTATGGCCTGATATATGATTAATCTGGCAACTTAATCACTTTCGGACTTGCAGAATATGGAGGGGGAAATGGGGGAGAATGAGGGGGGAAATGAGGGGGAAATGAGGGGGAGAATGAGGGGGAATATAGAGGGAAATGAGGAAAATTTGAAAAATAGGGACTTCTAAAAAGTTGAAAAAATAATTAGGGAAAAAATCAAAAAAAAAATCAGGAACTGTAGTGCCTTTGAAGTGCTTTCAGGATATATAATTATTTGCGAAATTGAGGAAGAAATGATGGAGAAAAATGGAAAATACTTTCGGAGACCCAAGAAATAATGAGAACTGAATTGATGGGAAAGTCTGAAAATTGAATAGGAAAGTGAGGGGAAGCCTTGTAGCATTGTTATTTTCTGCTGTTGTGATTTTTCCCGATTCTTCTTGGTCTCATTCCCAGCTGCTCCTCAATACTCCTGGAAGCTCCTGAAAGCTCCTGGGAGGGTCCGGGAGCAGCTGGGAGTGAGACCAAGAACAATCAGGAAAAATCACAACAGCAGAAAATAACAATGCTACAAGGCTTCCCCTCACTTTCCTATTCAATTTTCAGACTTTCCCATCAATTCAGTTCTCATTATTTCTCAGGTCTCCAAAAGTATTTTCCATTTTTCTCCATCATTTCTTCCTCAATTTTGCAAATAATTATATGTCCTGAAAGCTTTAAAGGCACTATAGTTCCTGAATTTTTTTTGGTTTTTTTCCCTAATTTTTTTTTTCAACTTTTTAGAGACCAAAATTTTCCTCCCACTGCTCCTGGCACATTGCATACTCCTCACCACTCCCAGCCGCTCCTGAACCCCCTCCCAGGAGAACACTATTGGCTCCAGGAGTGCCCAATCTGCTGTTTTGTCTCCCACATGCTCCAGCCACTCCTGATGCTCCGGAGCATAACGGACTTTTGCTGATGATGTGGTGGGGTTGACTGCAACAGCAGTGCTGATAGTGACGGAGAGACTAATTCGGTGAAGGATCTGTACAGTTATCCGAACAGACATATGTATACTAAGCCCGAGTTTGGGATTTGAGTTTGGACTACTCTAAAGTACAGCTTCGGCCTTCAGAGGCCTGTTTTCGAATTTAGCTAAACTGACAGTTTAGAACCAGTTCTGTCCAGTTTAGGTGCAGTTAAGGATCAGCAGTTTTGGTGCACTTTAGCCCATCGTGAAACCCCCTAATGTCACAGACTAAATGAGCAAACAAACCGGTTTGCAACTGTTCTCGAGTCAATGATTGTAAATTGTGATCATACGTTACACGATGGAAGCGACACAGGGCAAGTAGATCAACACGGGACAATCGTTCAAATGAGCGCAGTACACTCAATCGATCAGGGAATCGAGACTGTATGGAAATGAAATGTTGTATAATTTGCAGGCAGTCCACTTGAGCCACACGATATCGATTGCCAGGTACAACGCCCAAAGCGCTGCATACAAGCTTCAAAACATCATATGACACAGAGTTGGAATGCAAAAAATCAAACACGCGCCCTAAATAAACATCGCAGTCAGCCCATTGGGATGACACATTGACGCAAGCGGAGACGGGACTGTGGTAGCATTCCCCGTTGACAATGTGACGTAGAAGTTGTAAAATAGCGTCGTTGATCGGTAAAGAGTCATCATATATTCCATGTTCGATAGCATCGATCACAACAGTGGACTCAGAAAATGGAGGATCGGTAGATAAGAAGGAAAAGGGCCAACGAACAGAAGACGCGGTCATTGGGGATTTGGGGATTTGAAGATTTGGGGGCGAAAGTCAGAGGCGATGGAATCGAGGGGGATACGAACCAAGAAAGGAAAAGTTGAACGTGATAGTACTGTAGGTTTGGGAGGCGGGACACGAGAGTGGAGGCTGCGAATGAGGACCCTGGTAACCTAGGGAAAATGAATCTGAGGTATTGGCAATGATAAAGGACCTCTTGCACGGCTATAGGCTTTTCGCGTCGCAAAGATGAGTAGGACCCGCTACAGAGTAGCGGGAATTTCAAATTTGTCAATCCTGGGGAGGCTCGGGCCATCCCGTAGGGGTTCGTTGGAAATTGCGAAAAACAGCCATCTTCAGAGGCTTTCCTCGACCATGAAGTCCGGTAATGTGTATGGGTTACTGTTGCTCACGATTTTTGAGGTGAGTGAAGCGATGGTCTGTCTGCTCGTAAGCGCATTAAGCGTAGACGATGGCGTCAGTCCATTTTGGAAGTATTCATTATGTGTTTTAGTGGCTGGTGCGTGCTTGCTGCCCAATCCCAACCCAAAACTGAAACACAGTTGGCTTGGACAGGGCATTAGCCCGCAAAGGGGTTCTCGACAAACTTGCCCAGAAAAGAATGAACGCAATCAATATAGGGCTCTTCACGCCTTGTCTGCTATTTTCCAAAGTAGCCTCGTCGCTCACGCCACAAAAGCTCAAGGAACTGTGGATTATCCCCATAATTTTCGTAATGGTGACTGCCATATCTGGGATAGTCGCGTCGATCATAACCACTATGCTGCGCCTGAAGAGATCTCAGCGGAACTTTTGTATGGCGGCCTCGATGTTCAGCAATACCAACTCATTGCCGATTGCGCTCATACAGAGTATGGTGTTCAACATCAAGGGTCTCAGCTGGGGCCCGGATGACAACGCTGATTCGATGCTCGGGAGAGGATTAGGGTATATGATTCTTTACGCGAATTTCAGTACGATGGTATGCACCAGCCTTCCTACTTTCCCCGTCGCACTGTAACCTGTGACTGGATATTATGATAGGCCCGTTGGTCGTACGGAGTTCATTTGTTAACCCAAGAGGAAGATGAACTTACCCAAAATCAAAGTACCCTCCAGCAAAACATTGATGCACGCCCCGAAGGATCCTCGATGGGGGTACCTGGTTTGCTGGAAGTCGGACTTCCTCCAATCCAACCAGCCCAAGTCCATAACCCAGCGGCGGTCGCCTCTCAAAACCAGGATTCACCTAGACAGCAGCGTGAATCAGAGGATGGATGGGGAAGCGATCATCTTCATCTGTCATTCCAAACTATCACATCGCCATCGTCAAGTATATGGCATTCTCGTGCCCGTCGAATAAAGACGAAATTACTAACATTCCTGAAGAAAGTTCACGAGTTCGCAACGCCCCCCCTGTATGCTTCACTTGCTGCATTTCTTGTTGTACTCATCCCCCCGTGCAGCATTTTCTGATGGAAGACGTTCCACCCGTGAGGGGCTTCCTAGAAAGTGCTGGCGCATGTTCGATCCCTATCACCATGTTAGTGCTGGGGGCGTATTTTCACGAGGACTCTGTGCTATCCCCAGTCCCCCCTACTAGTAATGAGCCCCGAACTCAGGAGAGCGATACCGGAGGGGAAGATTGCTTCCCGCCAGACCTAGAGCAACGTTCCGAATTGTCAGGACTGATGCACAGGGACCCGGACCAAGGACCGGGCCAAGGACCCAGCCCTCTACCACATCTCTGAAAAGATCATTCAAGACCCGTACTATCGAGTTTTTGGCATCTTCCTCGAATTCGCGCAAGAAGGGATTAGAATGCAAAACCAGCCCGGGGGAGACGACCACCGTAATTGTCTCGTGCTTGGCTCGGATGGTTGTGACACCTTTGATCATCCTGCCACCGATGGCTGTGCTGGCGGCGTATGAGGTACTTGATTTATTCACAGAGTGAGTCATCCCTGCAGCCAAATATCATGAATTGCTTATGTCGTTGTCAATTGTTCCTTCTCTGCAGCCCCGTATTTGTCGTATCAATTGTCCTGTTGATAGCATCCCCGCCTGCTTTGGCGCTAGCCCAGATTATACAAACCTTGTCTGGCCCGGGGGGCGCGTTTGAAAGACTTTTCGGTCGAACGATCTTCTGGGCATACTGCTTGTTTTCTCCCCCTCTCACCCTGTTCTACGTTGCCATTTCTTTGCGCTTCTTGCAGCTGTGACTTGCCGCTGTGACCATCGTTGCCCTGTCTCCCTGTACTTTTGCCGAGATGGTTAAAATAACATCCTGCAGCATCCTGCCGTCATTCAGAGCGAGGCTCGATACATAACATGCAGTAACAATACCATCACCAGTTATGATCTGAGAAGTCTCAATGAATCCCTGCGCGCAACTCGTGACCCATCGGACACGAAGTTCCCATGCTCGGGCCAAAAGGTTGCCCCGACCAACTGCAAACCTTCACACTAGTTTGGGTTTGGGGCTTCCCCTTACCGTTACATATCAGAGACATTTACGAGTCCCTTGTGCATACGGTGTTGTCATAACTGCTCAAGGCTCAGTGGAGCACGTTATCCCTTGCACGACATGCTCGGCGTCCATCATGGTTAGGCAAAGGCACAGGTGCATCTCGAATTGTAATGAAGCGCGGCTTTGCAATCCACTCAATATACCCGGGAAGGAGCGTGGGTGAAGTAGAATCTTCATTAGAGAGGTATCATGGTCAGTCATCACGTACCTTCAAGTCGGTCGCCTGGGTAATTACGGTTGCTTTGCCGGTGATTTCCCACAGTATGTGTCATTGGTGGTTGGACATGCAGGATGTGGGGCTGCTGCAACTTCGGCTACAACCAGGGCTCGAACGCTTCTCCTTACCCAGAAACTCGATGCTATTGGTGAAATGAGCTGTAATCCTTCGTTTGGAGGAGTGGGAAAGGGTACACTGGTTCGGGAAGTGGATGCACTAGACGGCATGTACGGTCGGGTCGCTGGCATCTGATCAATTTACCTCATTAAGTGTGCCTTCTGCCTGATGTCAGCTTAACCGACAAAGCGGGGATAATGTTCCACATATAAATAGGTCCAAAGGTCCTGCAGTATGGGTGAGAGGAAATGTGTACTTCCTGTCTCTACATAACAACTCGTTTTCTATATTAGCGCCTTCGCGTCCAAATCAATAGGAAGTGGTACAAGAGGCACATGCAAGAAATTTGTTTACTTATCCGAACCTCGATATCCGGGCAGCCAGCGCGCACGATTTATTCAGAGACCAACCATCTATTCCCCATGACATAGGGAATGCCGCCCTAGACAATCCCAATACCTTCAAACCACCAGTTTGGGCCCAAGTCGCCGGTATCCGTCTTGGTGAGATTGCGACCGAAGATTGAAGTGCGGGGCTTCACACTGATTTCTGCGATGGCGTAGATACCGGCGAGGAAATTAAGTGCCCATCGGTGGTCTTGTCCACACCTTCCTTTCCGGCGAGATTCATATTGGCCTTGTAGCCTACCCATCTGGGCGCATCAATGACCCGGTGTCTCCACCAGAAGGCATATCCGCTTCTTTGAGAAAAGCTAGATTTCAGACTGAAGACAGGCACACGCCCTCGCTTGGACAAAGACACCATAGATTGGAATCATCCGCAAATAATGGAACAAAAGGGCGATTCAGACGTTACACCGTTCTCGTATCTTACTGATCGTGCCGCTAATGAGGTTTAGTCTATTTCCCGAAACCCACAGGATAATGTCATGAATGTTAATTCTGATTAGCTTTATGTTTAGGCCCGATATACTGCCCATCGATAGAGTCCAAAGTCATCAGGCTCACCGAAAAAGACGGACATACTGTATGGTTGGAACGGTATATCCTGTACTCTCCCAGGGGATAAGCAAGAACAAATGCTCCGTACCATTCGGGGACTTGAAAATGTCAATATGATTCGATCAGGTTACAGTGTCGAATATGACTGTATCAATGCTCGGGAGCTCAAAGGTCAGCTTCTTGGCCTCATTCGTGGGTCTCCGTTATCACCGTGCAGCAACTCTTGAGACGAAACGTATAACTGAACTGTTTCTCGCTGGTCAAATAAATGGTATGCCAAGGCTCGTACGTATATGGGTTTGATTTGCTTTTTTCAGGCACTACTTGATACGAAGAGGCCGCCGCCCAAGGCATTCTTGCGGGTGCTAATGCGGGACTTTCTGCGCTTTATCGATCGCCAAAGAAGCAGTTTGTACAAACGCGAGCGGATGGCGTTTGGGGAGTGATGGTCGATGACCTGATTTCGAGGGGCGCCGGAGAACCGTATCGCATGTTTACCAGTAAGAGCGAATATCGTATGACTATCAGAGGTGATAATGCAAACATGAGGCTCACCGATTTGGCCTTCCATCGTTCAGCTCCATTGCTGAACACAAAACAAGTGTAGGTCGAGCTGTCGGAATCGTCTCTGATAGAAGATGGACGAGGCACGTCCCACCAATGGATGACCTGAAACGAATCAAAACTTCGTTAGAACAGCACACATCGAGTCCCCAAGTTTGCGGTCTGAAAAGAAAAGAATAGGAACTCTTCACTTATAACCTTATCTCAAGGGATGGAATGCCGCAGGTTTCAGGGTTGCCGCCGATGGGATTCAGCGAAGGTGCTTTTATTTTGGTCCTTCTAGCTTACGAAGCGTTCACTCTGACACAGTGCTTACGACCTCTTGGGTTTCCTGACTATCCCTACGCGGGATTTCGTTCCAATCAAACCGGAGCTAGCTCAATATCATCCGCGAATCCTTTATCGAGTGGATATTGAAGGTTGGGATAAAACCTATCACCTCTCAAGGGAGTTAAGAATGGAACTTTTGCCCCTACGTCGATACCGATTTAATCTCAAGCATCAAGCGCATGACGTTAAAGTCTTCATGCAAGATGAGTAAATGACTCTCCCGTCCGACATTAATTACAGCGACGTATAGGGGCTTAGCTACGAAGTCCAGGAGAGACTCACAAAACTGAGGCCAACAAGTATTGTAGGTTAAGTCAGATCTATGGCTGCCAGTGTATTGATGAATGTCCATGTACCCAAACAGGGTGCCGCGAAGCGCATGGAGGGTATGACACCGACTTCACTGCTCCATCTCATTGGGCATGTGAGGGGAAGCAAAAGTGCCACTTCAACAAAGGGCATGAGGGGGCCAGACGCTGCATGATTGTGACGGATAGAACAATCGGGATCGATATCGTATCCCATAAAATAAAGGAGTCTCAGTGTTCATGTCTTCATTCAATGCTTGGCAGACCAGCATTTCCGAAAGTCGTCGTCCCGCCACTATACTTTGTTCCTACTTCATTTTTCAGCGAGGGATTATCAGGCTCAACGATTTGTGATGACTCCACCTGCAACAAGTGCGCTTCCGTCGTCTCTCGCCACAGGGGGGTTATCTTCTAGATGAAGATTGCCAAAATTCTCCTCAACGGAGGCTACAATTTTGGTGCCATCAGGGGGAGCAATCTCAGTAGCTGTCTCATGCTGCTCCTTAGTCTCGTCCTCGCTGTCAGCGGATTCCTCGGCCCCCTCTTCGTCATCCCCAGACGACTCCTAGCTCGTCTTCGAAATCGAACTGATGGGGACAGACCATTCGATTGGGCTCGTGAGATAAAGAAAAGTGCACTCACTGGATCGTAAATCACTCGAATGATCAAGCTGCAGCTGGGACAGGTGGCGATGTCTTCGTAGTTTTTTGAGCTGAGCTTTGCTAATCTCGAAGCGATCGCCGCACGGACATGGGTAATGGAAAACCCTTGCCTCTTCGTCCCACGTCATATTCTCAATCTCGATCTCATCATAGTAACCGCCCATTGTTTGTTCAAGTCTGTGACTGCCTTGATAATTAAAACCAACTTGATGCCAGTCACATGGCACCAGTGATAATTTCTGCGTCGATATTCAAATTCAAACACAGTCCCTTGACGTTGGATATCCAAGTATCCGACATTGGACATAACCAATTGCCTCCCGATATTTTATCACATACGTGTTGATAATATTGTTCATAAATACAACGTTTTCCAATTAGCCGTCGCATGACAAGGGTATATGCAGTAGGGTTAATTTCTTCTTGCTAGTAGTGGTGCTTGTCGAACATAGCCCTGAGGACAACGTGTGAATTCAAAGATCACAGAACCCGTGAGTAACCCTCGCGAGCCACTCCCTTAACGAACTCGTGCCTCGATGCCAACTTAACTCAAAATCACATCCTATTGCTAAGCAAGGAAAACATTTCCGCAGCATTGATGGCTGCCACGACTGACGCTCGGCTTGAGACACTGGGAAACAGTCAACCTCTTGTGCCCATCACCGGAGAAAAGGAGGGATTGAGAGTGTGTGAAGTGAATTTGTAACTGGATTACCTGGATCTATGTAGGTTGCCCCCGGATCGTGAACAGAATGCACAACGAAACGAAGAAACCTTGGTACAAAAAGGTTTCTTCGATATCAGGTAGCACTTGAAAAGCACATAGCTAAGTGTAGTAGCGGCATAAAAGTGATTGCCAGGGAGGTATGTAGCAAAGATCCCAATCAGGTAGCCGAAACCAACAGGGCGCCCTGAGTGTTCCGACTCAAGGAGCTGGCATGGAGGGGTCCAAAGGGCATTATCAACACTACTGATTCGGGGCACAGTGCTGAGTATTCTGCCTACTTGGTATGTTCGGATCAGACAACACCGGAACAGAGAAATACGCCATGAATCCCATGTTCGTCCCACCTCCGGAGGCTACTCATTCCACTTGGTTTTACAGCAAAGAACTTGTACAAGTCGAAGCTGGCCTGTGTAATGCATCCATCCAGAGGTCTTAGAGTGACGAGGCAGCCAGAAGAAGCTGAGGGCTATGATGGGGATAATATAACTTAGCCCGGCGGAGAACTAAGGTACCCCATTGATATGGTGTACTTTCCCTTTATCTCTTCCCCTCTGTTCCCGATGGAGGCCAGGTACTACTGCGCCCTACCCCGGTCCTCGTAGCCCGTACTAACACAACACCACCGTGTGGAACCGGAACCGGAGGATCAAAGAACTCTCCGTGCCGTCGGCAACCCACGCGCTCGTGAAGGCCTGGGAAGACAACCTTAAGCTCCCGAGATCCATGCCAGATAAGCGGACAAAGCACCCGAATCGGGTGCCCATCGAAGAGTTCTCCGCCGCCGGGGCCCCGTCATCCTGTGGATCGGCGTGATGTGGGTCTCTTTCGGGTAATTTGAATGACGGCCTCGACGTGACCTCCAAGTACTGTAAGAAGTCCCTTGATATCGCCGTCGTCGACGTCGACGTCGAGATCAGAGAATTCAGTTGTGACCCACGGGAGGCCCGACGTCCCAAGCCCCTCCTCCGCCCAACCCTCTCTTCCAACTCCACCCATTGATACCCGCGAACCTCTTACCACTTTTCTCGGTCTCCCCATCCTCTATATACCTAGTCTACACCTTACACTGGTGAGGGCAACCGACGGTTTCTTTATTTCCGACGGCGGGAAATACCAAAGAAGCTTCCTTGCATGTCACCGCTAGCCAACGTCGTCCTCCACGCTGGACAAGAGCAAGAACGAGCTCTTTCGAGCGTAAGAACAACTGTATAGACACTGCCTTTGATGGTGTTATACCAGTACACTTGAAAGTCGTGGTTGAATTAAAAATCATTGAATGTCAAAGTTGAATGAGATAAAAGCGTGCAGACATTGAATAGGAGTTTCCTTTCTCGATCAAACGAACCTCGATAAGCTGGGCGCTCACACTCGGTAATCTGCAGCGGCACGTGGCTTGCTCGCTCCCTTTTGCTACACTGGTAGTCGCAATATTCCTAAGTGGCTAACGTAGTCATTCTACATGGGTCGCCCGTGATTCAAGAAGTAACAGTATAGCACAGTCGCATGATTGCATATCATCCCACTACAGGCATCTTAAACATGATCTACAGGATACCCCTTGAAGAACGAGTCATTTCGATGCATGTTTCCATTCTGATCTACTGGCACGCCCTGGAAAGTGCCAACATGATCAGATGGATGTTCCGTAAACACATGGTTCAAACCAGTGGGTCTCGGGAGTTGATATGTTGATCGCTGAATGCTGCTGGTCATACTAGAGTCGTTTCTGGGCAAGTTGATCGTTTGGCTCGCATGCATTGGGTCATTTCCCTGTGGGGAGCAAAATAATTATATAACGGCGTAAGTGAGTAACGAAACATGGTTGGGGGGGATAAACGGGAGTCCTACTTGGCTCACTTCTCCCTGTTCCATACTTCGCCCTTGATCATTGGATCCTGTGTGACGGGAGACGGCGCCCCCTTCACCACGTATGATCTGAAAATGTTCCAGGATGAGCAACGCCAGGTGAATATGGTTTAAAGAACATGGGGAAGGACCTCAACCTCTTGTTCGCTGATACCTTCGTCGCATGCAGCGAGGTTAAGGAGGGGATGGCGTTCTTCGTTCTGGGACATGTGCCAGATGATTCGTCTTGTGTGCTGACGCGTTTTGACCGGAGTTCAAAGGATGAGTAGGGTTCTGGAGAGAATGGGGTGTGGTTTAACTGGCCGGTGCAAGCTATTATTTAACAACAAACCAACCCGGACCTAGCGGATTCGTAGGGCGATTGGTTTTCTGTTGGTGCGAATGGTATTGGAGTTGAGGGTCTAAGGGGATGGTTTTGTATTTCATACGCACGGTCGCAGTGCAGAGAGCATGACATGTGAACGGGAAAACCTCGGGGATGATTTCGAGTGTGTCTTCCTAAAATTGGAGCTTAGATGGTGATTGACCTCTTAAGCTTGGTCGGGATCTGCATTGAACTGTGTCGCTTGTGTCGCTTAGGGCTAATTAGCATTCATTTGTAGCGTGACTACATGCGAAGGGAATTCAAATTTCCTCACCTTCATGGCGGGATGGAAGCAAATGTTCCCCACTTTAGCCCGTAGGGCGGGTTATAGAAATCCTTCATTTGGGCCTGGTATATATTATGTAAGTGCAGTGCTTGCGGATGGAGGTCGTCAGCAAGAATTACGTAGTTATCTCGTCAGCCTATTGCTGAGCGTATGTATCTCGCTTTTTGGTGGGATTGGATGTTAGGTCCAATCTGTACCCACTTCAGTATAATCGTGGACCGTCGGAGTCGGACTGTCAGATGTGTGCCCGATCCTCTCGTCACTGCTCTTCGCATCCCGGCGTAATCTGGGAAGTCGTGCTGATGGACGGAACGCGATGTGGGTGTGTTATGCATGGGTGTCATTACAGTGTAATGTGCGAGCGCGCGCTGGGCGGCTTCAACATGAGGCGAGCACAATTAGTCCGCCACTTTGGGTCAGATCCGAGTCACCTGTTTTCCAACAAATGATGTGTATTCCTGAGTCTTTCAGGGTTTCTGAGCATGTTAGCTGAGATCTTGAATAGCAAATTGGAGATGAACGTGCATCGGATAGCAATCGCATGCTTTTTATCATTCCCAAAGTGCTAAGATTTGGGTCGTTAGCTCCATGGCCTCTGTGAGGCCTCGGGGCATGGGAGCTAGAAGCCCCTAACTTGTGAAGTTGGTACAGGAATTGATCGCAACCCGAGCGGGCAAGTTTTCTTGCCCTCGTTTGACAAACTAGGAGAGCTAAGCGAGGGGGAAAAGGCAAACTTGAAAGAACACTGACCCTACTAAGGTACCGTCTGCTCATGAGTTACTGTTGCGTGATCTTCCCCGCAGCAGCCTGTTGATCAAAATTGTGCGGCTTGGGCGATTGAATGCCTGCACTACGCTAATCCCCGGTTCATGGACGGCAACGCACAACAAGTTTGCAAAGCATCAAAACCCTGAGAATCCTCCCACATATACTATGCCAGTGAACAGCCACTCGATTCGTTTTGCTATTCATTCGGACAAGGTGGGGCATCAATTGACGCGCTAGCCAAGAACATGAACGTTCAAGCCAGCTGCAGCTGTTTCCAATTTTAAGCTCGAAAAAATATCACTGCTGTCGCGCGCGCGCTATCCGCCACACAAATCAAAAACTCGTCTTCTTACATCATGATGCAAGAATCCTGTAGACCATATGACCAGGAACTCCATCAAAGTATAGTTGTAGATGGCCTCACGCAGGGGTTCCGGAAGAGCATTCGCAATAAGTTGAATGGATTTTTGACACAAAAAAAAAATCCCCCAATGAATTCGCTGGAAGCGAAAAGATCGGCCATGCTTCGTCAGGCTAATCGCCGAGGATCATTTCCATTCGAAGCCAAGTCTTCCAGTAGAAATTTGTTGGCTAAAGAGCTGCAGTTCGATGCACTACCGGACAACGTGCTTGCTAGCGGCGCGGGCCCTTGGTTGTTCGCAGACTGAATGACCGCTGGTCCGCCTGGGCAGAGAGCAGAACGGTTCACCATCACCAGTACTGAACTGATGATATCATATGATCCACAATGCCAAGTTGAGGTGTGGCTTACGACACCCACACCAAAGTGGGCCAGGTCAGTCGGTGTGCGACTGCTGTTGCAACAAACCCGGTACCATGAGTCGAGCCGCCCTCGAGTCATCACGGTTGACATATGAAAATGGAATCGAGCCCCTGACTGGGTTATTAGAGGACTTTCGTGGGGACGTGTTCAATCCAAGTAACGAGGGTTGCAACGCAGTGACCACATTCGCCTCGTGCCTTTCGACGGCCTGTGCGCAGGCAGGTAGTAAATCTGATTCCCATCCGACTTAGCTACAGGCTGCTTGTGAGTGCGCCAATGCACAGGCCCGTTTCCCTAGCGATTTCGAATACACGGCAATAGGGTAAAGGGTCTGCATGCTCGTCCGCTCGTTCTGTATGCCCCGGCGCTTTCGGCCAAGAGCCCAGCTACTCAAAAAGGTCAGCAGGGATCGTCGCAATTCAAATGCTCATACTCCATGCCAGTGAGATTGTGTTCTTTCATCCCAAGGACTTCTCCACAACCAGCGACAATCTAAACCCTCAACTGGAAGTGTTATGCTGTCACATTAAGTCATATGAATCATGTAGGCAAGGCTGGTCGGTGGCGTGTTGATGTGCTTGTCTATATAAGGCAAGACTCAGTGATGTGTTGCCATTCGCATCCGGGTGGTATTCAAATTTCCATTTGTGTGAACTCAGAGTCACGTTGGCAACGTTCTCAGCTGTTTCGCGTCACGCATGGCACACACACGGGGGGGATCGACACAGTATAATCCCTTCGACTCCAATGAACGCAAATCGGATTACTTGGAGGACTCACACGCCACCAACCACTCAGGGGTCACCAAGAAGGTTAGCACTCAGAATGCTGATTGCAACAACATGAAGCGCGGACAAAACTAGAAACATTGGTCGCTGGCAACGAGGATTTGGTCTACGGGGTGCGCCGGGAGCCCGTTCACTCCATGTTCATCGATCCACTCCCCGGCCCTCGGGGGCGGGGTCTGGTCGACTGGGTATGGTGTGAACCCATTGCTGGCCCCTGTATATGGATATCCTGCTGATGCTGAGCGGTGGTGTTGAGCGAGTTAAAGCGGCCACTGCTAACCTGCGTAAGTATTCGGGGTGCCCAGACCGAAGGGGTTTGACTGGTCCTCTGCGGGAACTGGGGTGTGATTCTATTGAACTAATTGATCAGCCAAGGAGGAGGATATAGCGGAAGGGGAATTAGTTGCACGGACCTCAGCATTCGTAGCCTCATCGCTATCGGAACCGCGGTTATCTTCAGCCAAATCGCTAGGCTCGGAGCCCGCGTCATAACTGTCTCTGGACGTCGATCCCTTTTTCACACGTTAATCTGGCAGTTAGCTTAGGTGGCGAACTACATGGGACGATACCTACCTCAGGTTGTGTAGGGACCGAGGGATGTTGGCCGGTGTGGTCAGAGAGCCCCTCCAACATGCGAGAAATTTGATGATGATGACTTTGAAAGATTCTGGAACACGAGGAGCGACGAAAGTCGTTGACTCTAGCTGATGTAGACGGCGTTAGGGTAAAAATTTGATGAGACACTAAAGGTATGGGCCCCGAGTACCTTTAGCGAAAGGGCGCCGTGAGTGAGGACACTGCTGATATGCGTTTGGACACGCCTTTTACCGCAAAGAGGAGTTGGGGCGAATGGCAACAGAAGGGGAACAAGTGGGTAAAAGTGAGTGACGGGATTTGCACAACTCTTTATATATCGCCTCTAGTTTTTCTGATCGCATCTTGAAGCTGCTTGCACCGGAGAGGAGCAGCTGGAAAGGTTTTTTTTTTTACCGCGAAGCGCGAAGCCCAAACATAGGAAGAGGGAAGCATATGCGTGCACGCACGCCATCTGGCCATGAGTCTCCACCCCCCTTTTGGTGAATGAATACAAGACCGGCACATGCGTAGCGATGGACACGGAGAATTTTCAACATAAAAAGGAAGAGGGGATTCCTGCTTTTCATGCATAGCTCCTGTCCGAGAAAATGATATGAATTCGGGCTTCTGCCCGACACCCGACCGATCGCTGAACACGAGGCAGACAAAGGATCGGAGCGCGGCATAATTTGAACATACTCAGGATGGTGAAAAACGGGGGATACCTCTACAAAATGCGTAGAGGCGGTGCCAACACCTCCAGCGTCTGGGGCTTTGGGTAAAGTAATTGCTTGACCCGCAAATTTGGCTCTAGTGCGGTGCATGAGGCCCCTTGCTCCGACGAAATGTAAGCTATGTATTCCAGACAAGGAACAAAGGGCAAAAATTTCACAACATGCGTAATCCATAATTGGTCGTGCTAATGAATGGCCCACATAAATGGTGGTATTGACAGACCGACTAAGTTGTCTCGCAAATTGGTATAGCCTATACAACACTTTAAATACTAAGCGCCCGGCCAAAAGTGGCCTCGCGTACTGCAAGAATGCAAGGAGTGTGCCCGTGGCGAATTGATGAGGAAGAAAAAGCCGCTTAGTACTAACATGTGGATTATCACTCGATTCAATAAAATACTAAGGAAAAAAACATGTCTGTTCAAGGCACTGCGCCATGCGTGTGCTACCACTACCAACCCTTACTATGCAGGTTGGATTGGAATTGTGGGCCTCCTGGGCGGGGTTCCAAGGGTATATTCACACCGATTCTTGTGGCTCTGGAATGTTGTTGCACCAACTTATCGTACCAGAGGACAGATCGAGGGATTTAATTTTTAGGGGGACAAGGTTAGAGCTCGAATCAGGCCTAAGCGCTTTTGGTTGCAGCTCTAGCACTTCAACAAAGGCTCTCTAGTAGCTGATCATAAGTGCCAGCTTCTGGGCTCTTTGGCGCTAGAATCTGATTCAAACTCGCATACAGCGGCTTCGAACTGAATGTGAACATGACTCAATTCAGTTTGCTGCGTTTCTGACTTCGAACCACTTCACTGAGGAAGCTGCTGGGACTTTAGCGTGGACATCGGGTTATCCACTTAACTTGGATTCGGAGCGCTGGATGTCGCACACACTGCGGACGCTGCTCAGATCCGTGGGATCCTGCTGGGAGCCGTGGAATCTTCTTGGATACTGGAACTCGTTTCTGCGCCAAACTCAGGGGTAAGGTCGCTCTGAACTCCAGATTGCATTGGGGGTGCTGGGAACACAGTTATGTGTGGAGCTCTTGAGGTTCTGCCATCTGATGCGAATTCACTTCCGTGTCATCGACTGGCTCGTCGTCACTGTCCTTTCTGGAACATGGAAATAGCTCGGACTTCACACTGAAGTCGACATCGTATTAGTCGTCTCAGAGCAGTTTTTGTACAACAGCAACAACATCGCCCATACGGGGACCCTGGGTCGAATCAGACCACAGGCCTTGTCGTGCCCGAGTTCGCGTCTGAACTTGGACGAGAATCCTTGGTAGAGTGAGTCATCATTCCCTGAAGCGGTAACGACGTTCTTCACTTCCGAACGTGCAGCAATGAGATGGAACTTTCGCCGGGGCTTAGGTGTCTTGATAACACTGATCTCCTCAACACTGTTGTCCATTTCGGCAAGCACAACAGAGTCCATATTAATCGCCACACACACGCAGGCCCAGAAACTGTTTCATCCATTGCATTTGGCGGGAAAAACCTTCCGGGACGCATTATCTGGTGCCCATTGTTGGTGCGAGGGGGACGGGCCGGTGTGTGGAATGGAGCGATCCAAACCGGCGACAGAGCGTGAGAGAGAGAGAGATCTAACCAATCTTGCCCCATCGAAAGCAAAATGATCTGGTAACTATTCATTTTTGTGCACAGATCGTCCCAACAACTTGTCCTTCCCCGTCACCCAGCAGTTTGACCGCATTTCCCCCACTCCTTTGCAATGCATTGCTTAATGCTGACGGTGTTCAAAGGGGGAACGCTCACTATAATGCAGAATATTAGCAAGATGTTCATTTGCCGACTACATACTATAATGGGGGAGTCAGGGATCATCTAGTTCTATAATTTTGCTAACTCGGCGGCCAGTATCACAATCCTTCCATGTAACGATCGTCAGAGGGGAATGCAATGCAAAGGGGAGACCAAGTGTTCCTGCACATGTGTTCAGCACTTATGTTGTTGTTGAAGGGGATACAGCTGGTCCGCACGGTACGAGTGGGGGGTGGGTCGAGTGAGCCAGTCTCTAATCCCAATGGCATGGAAGCCTGAACGTTTGTTCTCATTATGACCTCTCACGAAAGTGAGTCTATACAGCTCCCCGGTCGCATGTTGCATAACCTGGGCAGGGTGCTCCATGGGCCCATGGGCACTTGGCATGGGGGCGATCACGGCATTGCGGGGGGAATATTTGGACATGGACGCTAAAATATAGGATACAGAGACTCATCGAGCCGCCCGTTGGGTCCGACTTTCAGCAGTGAGTAGACCATGAATGGCCTGGGAACCATGTGATGACTAGGTCCCTCATGACAACACCGTAAAAGTAGTCCGAGCTAAGGGATTCCCTGGAAGTTGAAGCTGTGTCATGATGTTCCAATCAGCTGAGGATGTCCATTCACGTAAATTTCCCAGTAAGGGGGTTGACAATGGAGACAAGTGCTTAGTTCGGCCAACTCCGGCCTCCAAAAAATGCTGTCACGTCATCGCAAATCCTGGCTGAGAACCTGACGGTATCACTGCCGCATGACGGAACGAGATTATGATACTTCCCTCTTCGTCTCGTCACATCTCCGATTCGATCATAACCGTGCTGGCTTAGTGTACAGGAGGATGCGAGCCTTTGATTATACTGGGGTACTCTGCCAGTAGCGCTGACAACTTTCATGACGGGTCACGCGCTTATGATTCGCACGATCTGTCAGCCTCCCCTGCAGTGCTGTATTTCTGAACATCTACCAACCCTTCGATGTTCTTGATTACACATGATCCTCTTTTCGTGCAATCTATAGCGCTCGTTGGTGTTCTTATCATTAGGCAGCTTCTCCGCGGTAGACGCTGGGCTATTTACACTAGCCACAACGAGTGGCGAGGAGTTCAACATGGCTTGCTTGATGTCCAACACCCCAACCTGGTCCCTAAATGTGCAAAGATTCACGCGTTTCCATGGATCGTTGTGCCTTAAGCCATCCCAATAAAGCTGTCTGATCAATTGGATGCAGAAACAACTTCGCATGAACCAAGTCTACGGCATCAATGTTGGCACTAAGGTGGGCTTGATCCCTTGGCCTTCGATGCCAACGTGGAAAGTTGGTAGGCGGGTTGTTCGCTCCGTGATTCCCCCCTCAGATCAGCGAGCAAGTGAGCTCCCTTAGCGGAGGAGATAAGCGGCTTGATCACGCTCCCCTCTTCAATTCTTTCGCTCCTTCGCTCTCCGTGTTTGGTGTGTTGGCATCCTCTTCTGCGGGTGTCGTCCGTAGCATGCGCCTGCCAGTGGATAGGATGAGACATCTGGCCACAACTTGACCGGTCCCTCATCGCCCACTACATACCTTACCCATGTTGAGATGCCGAATACCAGAGTAGGAACAGCCCGGTCGCCAGCAGTTACCCCCTTTGGGAGGATGGTGTTGGGCGTTGAGTGTTGGGCGTTGGGCGTTGGGCGTTGGGCGTTGGGCGTTGGGCGTTGGGCGTTGGGCGTTGGGCATTGGGCGTCCCTTATGAAGCTGCTCAGGGCTTATGTGGTGTTCTGGAGATACCTGGAAAGACCTAATCACACAATGCGGTACTCCCGCGCTGGTGGCCTGTGATCCGCAATCTCCGCACAGCTATACCTCCAGTCAAGTGTGGAATGTCTTCTCCTTCGGTTAGAGCTTAGGAAACCGATTCGAATTCCATGTTACAACATATTGTAACGTTCATAATTGGAAGGGCGAAAGATGGAGGCTGTTGAATTACCTTGCTTCCCTGGCTTCCTTCTGGGGATCGGATCGGATTACCTGTTCGATAGTGGAATGATCTGCCAGTTTCTGATGAGCCAATGAAAGGTTCCAAGGCCTGGCTTGGTCACCTGCATTGAGCTGTGGTAAGACTGTCAGGAATGTTGTCGCTGTCCAAATAGTGCAGGATGTGATGTGGTGAGCAAGAGTGAATTGACACCTCTTGTGGATTTTGGTGAGCGGGTGCAGTTATGCAATTTTCAAATTCAAAATACACGGACTCACGTCGGAAAACCGCCGCAAAATTGAAATATCAATTCCGAGTATATACAGTTGATTGTTCCAGTATTCATGACATTGCAAAAACACTGAGTTGAAATTTCATAATGATCACACGCAAGGATTCTTCGAGATTCGAGATTCGGAAGAGCACCATTAATAAGTTTGACACAATGAATTGAATTTTCCAACAACTTGGGCTGCGTGCTTCGTTGAACGACTAATCATCGATGCTATGTAATTTGGCGCTAGCGTTGTATTGGCGGCGTGAGACTTGGTTGCTCCCGCGAGCCTGGCCAGACTGAATGGTCTGACCTGCTGGCCCAGCAGAGAACCAGAACGGTTGAATTCATCACTGCAGGTCCGTACAAACCCGATATCATCTATGATGTTTTTGATATGATTTTGACATCGACATTGAGAGGGTGTCAACAGATATGCTACATCGAGCTCGGCGTCATGAGACGAACCACGCTTCATGGATCATTATGTGAACGATGCGAACGGAATGAAGCCCTCATTGGCTCGGGGAGCGTTTTTCAGTTGGCGGGCCTCGCAGAAATTAACAGCTAGCGGGGGGTTGCGGTGCAAAGGGAACATCGCCTCCCCTTACAGCCTGTGCGTAGTTAATGAAGTTGATTCCTATCCGAGTTGTGGCGCAGAATGCTAGCACGGAAACATGAATAGGGGGATCTGCCCCGGGAAGATACGGGGTTGATCCATGCATGATATGTGAGGACTAGAACGTGTGGAATGTATGAGATTTTGATATTTGGACTCGATGGATCGCAACTGGAACTGGAGACGCCAGAAAAGAACCCGCTACAAGTTCCGTATACAGTAATCAGTCGATTCTCAAATATATTGAAATATTTTGTACAGGTTAGCAGCTTGCGGGAACATTGCAGTGCATGCCCAGAAACAGCAGCTCCGAACAGCCGAAAGAATCAGAAACATGGAGTAGTGCTTATGCCCACTTTGAAGAGAGCTTCAGAATATTTGATTTGAAGGTGGGAGGCAATCCAGGCTGGAAGCCAAATACTTTTGTTTATTGGCCTTACTCAATCAGGATGTTAGATATGTAGACTACATGCCCCCAGTAACAATAACAAGAACCGGCCCAACCCAGAACTCATGAATGTTCGAGTGGCCAATTAATACCCAAATTATATTCTTCTGATTTGCCAATGTGGCCAAGTGTTGGTGAAACCATCCACGCGCGAATGGCGATCACCAACGCCGGGGTACGTTGAATCGCTGTTCGTCTTGGACGACTCTCCTTCACCGCCCTCTACCAGGTGAGCCACCCTTAACAGGGACACGAGCGAAACCGATGCGGACGGCGCCAACTTCGCTTCCAAGAACGTCTCTACCATTAAGAACCTTGCGCGCCCTAACATCGTGGCTATGGATGGCGCGCGTGTCCCGGCAAGTCCCCGTTCTCGGTCTTTCGGGTTTGCTTTTCGCTTTCTCCTCTTCGTAAAGGGGGGAGTTAATACGCATATTTTTCATGCGGGCCAGATTGGAAAGTGTGGCGTGGGGCTACTAAGGTTGTGTGAGGTGTTGGGCGGAATTCATTGACAGGAGTAAGCGAGGATACATGAGACGGCTATTTGCAAACGTGATTATTGAGACCCAGACCCCGCGCTGCGCGGGAGACTTATTCATAGAGATCAATGTCCCAGCGTGGCGTTTTTGAACCCGGCTCGTGTCACACAGAAGACTAGCTCGAGAAAACCCTAGTGTAAAGTCACGAAGCATGAATCATCTAGAAACGTTGATTGATGGGGATTTGGTCTATGGGGTGCGCCGGAAACCCCGAATCGTCCGCTCCATCTTGATCGAACCACTCCCGAGCCTGTGGGGGCGGGATTTGGTCGACTGGGTGTGGTGAGAACACACCGTGGTCCCCTGTACAAGGAATCATGCTGATGTTGAGCAACAACGTTCAGTAAGTTAAGGCAACCACCAACCTGAGTAAGGATTGTTGGGGTTTTCCAAACCGACGGAATTTGGACCGCCCTCCGCAGAAGCGGGGGCATGGTTCTAGATTGTCGTTATTGGACCAATTGGTCAGCAACGAAGACATAGCGGAAAGGAGGTAGTTCAACCACCCACATCAGTATTTGCAGCCTGATCATTATGAGAGCTGCTGCTATCTTCTCTAGTTTCCGAACATGTATCGTCAGTTTCTGTGGACGATCCCTATCCGCATGCAAATTGACGGTTAGCTTAGTGGCCAACTACCCAGAACCATACCTGCCTCATACTGTGTAGGGACCATGTCATCCAGGCCAGAGGGAGAGTCTCTTGACATGCGATTTGGTGATAGGAGTCTGAGGATTATGAACACGATGAGTGATGAGAGTTGTTGACCCCCCCAGCACGATATAGACGGCTTAGGAGGGGTTTTGGCGAGAGAAGCTAAAGGTGGAGGCCCTGAGTACATACAGTGAGTTTACGACGCGTAGCAAAAAGGTAGCGGGTGAGGACACTGCTGATGTGTGAGGGGAATAGAAGGGAACCAGTGGATGAAAGTAAGTGATGGAGCTTGCATCGTCTGTGGTTTTTTATAGCCGTATTCCTGGAGCTGTTTCGTCGGAGAAAAGCAGCAAGAGCGGTAAGGAGGTTGTTGCAAGAAACGGAACATGGAAGGAGAGAAGCGCGCGCGCGTACCCATTTCTATGCTATTAGGTCATGGGTCTATGTCCTCTTTGAGTAATAGCAAAGAAGACTGTTTTGTGTGGGAGTGGGTTATCAAACTCGGGAGAGATGTAATAATTTGCTATTGGCCGATGAACCAAACTGGGGGGCATGAACGCACGACCGGCAATGCGGAATAGGTAATGCTTCTGTCCGTAATTGACCGATCCACCATAACACGGCGTGGCATAGTTTGAGCATATGCAGATGGGACTATCCAAATAAATGAGTAGAGGTGGTGTCTGAACCCCGAGCGTCCGGGAGCCTCGCACCAAAACTGCAGGAACAGCGATTCGGCTCTTCGGCTCTTCGGCTCTTCGGCCCTGCTCCCCATTGCGATGCCCTGTCTCTGTGGTCATTTTCAGTAGGGTGAAAAAGGCGAAATTTTACAACATACCTAATCCGTCACCCCTATGCCGAAATATTTGAACATCAATAGCCCAAAGTTAGAGACTTGGGTTCATATACTATAAATATACAAAGAGTATGCCCAGACAAGCCTCCATGGCGAAATGAAAGTCATTATCTTCACTAATATAATATATGTGAATTAAATAAAACCCGAAGTCAAGGTGCAGCACTGTGTCACTACAACTCTTCCTAAATGGATCACGGTGGAGTTGATTCAGGTTTGGGGGATTCTCCTCAAGGCAATGGGCCCAAGTTCCAGAAGCATAGTTGATGCGGCGATACGACGGGTTCGTGTCTCGCCGAACGTTACTGTGCCACTATGCATCAAACCCGAGGGAAGGAAGATAGAGGAATCTGATTTCTTGGGACATCAGACCCCGAATAGGAAGGCCCCAGCGAATATAGCAATGAGTTGCATGTAGGAATGCCAAAGGACAAAGCTGAAGCATGCATGCCCTTAGTGCGGAAGTGATCCCGATCAAATCGCCGCGAAAAAACCCCCCAGTCATTCGTGGACTAGAAAGCTAAAAACCGACCTCCCAGAAGCCGGAGGGCACAGGAGAAAGTGCCTCACATGGGAGATTGCACCATTAATTGAATGAAGCAACCTTATATGGAAAGCCTGCCGGAACGAAACATCCGAAGCGCTCATCCCAACTCCGCAGAAGAGCCCCCGAGGGCCAAAAAAATTGGCATGGGAACGCCCTATCACAGATTGCTCGCAGCAGAAGATCCTGAACCAGAACAATCTCTGATAATTGCCCCTTGTGGTAATCGCATCTATGCTTCATTACAGTGTCCTTAATACTGCTGTCCTTGGAGTGAAACGAAGTATGTATCAATTGCCGTACATATGAATGCCTGGACTATTGGATTTCATCGGAAGAACCTCCCAGGACGCATTCTCTGACATCTATTGTTGGTGAATACAGAGCCCCGGACATTCAAGAAGCCCAAACGGGCGGAGAGTTGGTAAATGCAAAGCAGCGGTCCGGGACAGCGACAGATTGGCGATGGATCTCTGGCCAATGTCGTTCCGTCAAATAAAAAGAAAATGTCGGCAACAACTCGGATTGGACTGACCAAGAAAAGTGAAGATCGATCGGGATTCATTGTACCATTGAATTGAGTCGTGATCAGGCACATGCAGAAATAGCAAATTATTGGCTTCGGTGCGCCGGTGCGTCCAAATCTGGGATGGTTGGGCCCTGTCTTTTGTCGTCTCCTGCCATAACGGATAGTGCTTGGACTTTGAGAAGCTTGCGCTCGCGCCATTTAAAGTGCCCGATAGGAACGATGAGATTGGCAGCCTCGTGCTTCCGTATATTCTCACCCCACCAGCTCCACCTGTCGCACACCTAGACCGAAAGCAATCGGGCTAGAACACATCCAGTGCAATATAACAGCAGGGTCGCCAGATCTGAAAAACGCCGAACATGGGCCTGGCAGATGTCCTCACTTCGGCTCGCCTAGGCTCGTAGGCTCGCAGGCTATGCAATCGATACTGATTTGTTCCCAATATTGCAACCACTTCGCTGATAATGCGGGATTCTCAGCAGGAATTGAGTGCCGCGTTTCCGCTGGATACAGGTGATAGGGGTAGTTCAACTGCAGGACCCACCCGGAGCAACCACCCGTACACTACGGGCCATCGAGAAAGGTACCATTGGGAGCTGGCGTATCAGATGCACCCAGGCACCTCGTTGGTGCTGTTCGCATCCTGGTATACTCTGGGAAGTTGAACTGAATGGCGGAATTCAGTGCAAGCGTGTCATTAGGTGTCATTGCAGCATTGTGTGTGGGACCACGCTGGGAAACATTAACATAAGGCAAGGACGATTGGTCCTTAATACAAAGAAATTGAGTTTCGCTTTGGGTCGCCAAATGCTGCAAAAGTGATACTTATTAGAATGGAAAAGGGTCTCCTCTGAACATGATACACCGACTCTTTGGGATGAACGTGCGTCAGATAGCAATTGGACGGTAATTTTAATTTGCTGTCATTTGACGAGAGGTAAGCAAAGGCAAGGGAGAAAAGCTAAAGAACACGCCTCTAGGCCTGCACTTACATTATTTATATACTACCGCGTGATTTACCCCGCAGCAGCTTGTGTCGCGGCTTCGCGATCGAATGCCTCATCACCATGTCCGTGTCATGCACGCGGTGTTACAACGGAAGTTGAAAACGCCAACGCTGAGTAGACCAACCGATTCGAAAGAATTCACTTGCTGGTGTTGGCTGTGCCTATACGCGACATGATATCCAGTCTTGCCAGTCGCGGCTGAAAAATCGTGTGCGCACCCGTGGCGTTGAAAATAGCCAATTGGTCCAAAACCGGTCCCCTACATCACGATGCAGGGATTCCACAGACATATCTATACCATATGATCCGCAGTTCGGAAGAAGCACCCGCAATGAGTTCAATAAACATTCCATTCGCAGATCGTTCTAGATAAGGCGTAGCTCGACTCACACTTGATGCAGCAGTAGATAAGCACTGCAATTGCCAATGGCAGCCGTTCCATTTCTTTTCTGGCTGGACGTTCGACAACCACTGGCAGGCACGCCGCTAGTAACTGTGGGCGAGCGCACCGAACTACCATCTGGTGATGTTTTGTATTAACCAACTCAACAAAGTGTAGCCATTTGCTTTGGCGCGTTTACGTGAGATTGGCGAGTTCATTGTTGCGTCAATAGCCGAATGAAGCCCTGGCTGGTTCAAGAGTACGTCGATTGAATGGAAATTGACAAAGAGTGTCTTTCTCGGAATCCATGTAATGAACATCACTAAGAGTAAAGAGCCGCGACCCCCACATAGCTCCCTGGCGTGGGGATAATCACCGCGTCCAAGGGAGAGTTGAAGGGAATAGTACGCTGAAATCTAAAGCACAGGGATTAAGTAGGACATTGCTATGACCTCCCTCTGACAAAAGTTGGAATATTGGCAGTGAGTGAACCACCAATGGTTTGGGAGCCATGTGTTTGCGAGGGAACGCCTCAGTCTGGACGTGGCTGTGCAGCACAATATCCGTCTCATTCAAAGTCCTTGGCCCACAGCCCGGTCATGACGCGTTGGGATGAAACGTCTGCCTAGTTTGTTGCCCACTGGCGCGTCAAAAACTCATAGATAAGTCATTCCCCTATAGGTTCCATCCCTAAATATTATAATTCAGAGGTCCATTAGGTTCAGACGATGATTGAGCAAGAAAGAGCCTTTTCATCCCCGTCGCTTTGCTTCTTCAGCGACTAGAAAGTCAGCTTCACGAAAGTCTCCTTGCGCTCCGTCCATTCCTTGCCCCATCAGTTCTATCACCCAACGTGGAATGGCGAAACCCAATCCCCACAATGGAGATACAATATTGATATCGATGGGGGACGCCGGTAGTTGTTCTACAGCCAGTCCTAGGGTCTACATCCTGCACCTGTTCGGTGCCTTGGCTGCCTCGGATTCGGAATTTGGGACCTCAACACGGTGGGAACGAACCGCTCACGGTGCCCACACCTGAAATCCTCAGTGGCACATGGCTTGCTCGCTGCTTTGCTATTGTCAAGTCATTCTAGATGAGCTGCTCATGCTTTCCAAGGATCGATTCCGAGTCGTAGGCTCAAGCAACTTCCTGGAAGCCGCTGCACGGCTACATGCCATCCCATTGTGGTCCGATGCACGAAATGCAACTTCAATCTGATCTACAATAGGGCGTGAAGACCTCATCTCGATCCTTGCCCTGCAAAGCGATTTGATCGAATGGATATGCCAGAAACACATGGTTGAGCCTCTTGAATTGAGATGTGCAAATGAGTCCCCGAACGCTGGTCATAGAGTTGTTGTTGGTCGCTTGGGCAGAGTGGCTAAAATATGGGAAACCTCTTTCTCGCTGATAGTAGTATAGTAGCCTGATACGTCTTTCGCATGCAGCGAGGCACTGAAGAAGAGGATGGCGCTCTTCAGTCTGAGGCGTACGGAGAATTTGTCTGTGCTGAGAGGATTTGACCGGGAGCAGAAGGCGGGAATGGTTCTGAAGAGAATAGCGCAGCAAACGTAGCCTAAGTGGTCGCTACAGCCATTTTTTGCGTGTCTCTGCAACATCTACTCGCTTGGGTCTGTAGAGCAATTGGTCATGCTCCTAATATTGAACCGAGAGCGTACAGAGGTAGTTTCACATGTGCCGTGCGTCCTTCCTGTTTCTTCTGAACCGGAAATAGAAGCTTTTATACTGATTGGACTCAGAGAGAAGCGAAGGATCGATCGGGATTTTTAGCACTGAACTGTGGCGCTTAGAGTTGATCAGCGTGACGGGCCTATCACATGTAACTTGAAAGGGTATTCAAATTATTGTGATTCCTCTTCAGTTTTTGGTCGCATGGGGAAGTTCATTTTGTGCTCGACGCGTGTGGCGGGGTGTCCAAATCTGGATTGAATAGGGCCGCAGGGAATCGGTACTGCTAGTGTCAGGGTGGCTTTTGTCGTCTCCTACCATGGCGGATAGTGCTGGATTCTGAGAAGCTTGCGCCAGCACCATTGGAAATACCCTACCAAAGCTTAGGAGCGTTGAGGTCGGCGCTCAGGCCTCGTTCTTCCGTATTAGTACTTTCATCCCACCAGCTCTGGCCATCATCCAGTTCGGACGGATCGGGGTCCTGCTCTGCCCCGGACTTCGTAGCCTGCGCTAACACCACCGTGTGGAAGCGGACCGGAGGATCGAGGAACTCTCCGTGCCGTGGGCAACCCACGCGCCCGGAAGGCCTGGGAAGATAACCTTAAACTCCCGAGATCCATGCCAGATAAGCGGACGAAGCCCCGACATTGTCCGAATCGGGTACCCATCGAAGAGTTTTCGCGGTCTCTCGTGCAATTTGAATGTCGGCCTCGACGTGACCTCCAAATGCTGCAAGACGTCCCAAGCTCCTCTTCCAACTCCACCCCCTCTACCTAGTCTACGCCTTGCACTGGTGAGGGCAACCGACGGTTGCTTTCTTGCCAACGGCGGGAAGTACCAAGAAGGTCCTTCCTTGTCACCGCTTCGCCAACATGCCGGACAAGAGCAGGAACGAGCCCTTTCGAGCATAAGAATAAAAACCGGCGCCGCCATAACGTCACGCTCTTTGGCGATGCAGGGTTCACCAAGTACCTCGAATCGACTCAGGCCAAGATTGGAGCCAAGGCAAGCATCAAGAGGGATGTCCTAGGGCTGCCGAAGGGATGACCCGGAAGTCGGACAAGGGGCGCCAGAAGGCCCAGGACGCGTTGGACGAGGCGAAGGGAGGGCGATGAAAGCGCTCAATGATCTTCTACCAGGACGTTTCGACTCCGAGCTGGGCCTGAAATCCCCCCTCCCTTCCTTCAAGTATCCGCACGACCGTCTTTTAAAGCTCAAGGGCATCATTCCGGATGAGATGCGTAAACTGACTTTCACGCGACCATATTGAACGACGACCCGTGGGGCCTTCAAGCGCTGCCAACACCACTGGCCTGACCATCAGTCGCGCCAACAACAACATTTCCTCGTGCTGTCGACAGCCCCGGACGCATCGGCGGCCTCAGGCTCATCATCGGTGGCTCCAGCGACGCGCCTTCCTCAGACGTCCCCTGCGCTACACCCATCAGGCTCCTTCTCAATGACGGCGGAGACCCAAGCCCAACATCAACCCGGTCCTCACTGTATAGGCGTTGCCTTTGATGGTATTGTGCTCAAGTACTACGTAGTGGGCCATCAGCCGTGAATACAAAATCGTGGTTGAATTAAAAAATTATTGAATGTTGAAGATGATGCGTGCAGGAATTGAATAGGAGATTCCCTTTCTCGATCGAACGAACCTCGATAAGATGGGCGCTCACACTGTTACAATCCGCAGCGACACGTGGTGTGCTCGCTGCTTTTGCTACACTAGTCGCAAAAGTGGCTACATGGTCATTCTACATGAGTCACCCTTGATTCAAGAAGCAACAGTATACAGTCGCATGATTGCACATTACGGTGCAACTAGTGCCATGCACGATCTACAGGATACGCCATCATGAAGAACTCGTTTCGATGCATGTTTTCATTCTGATCCACTGCTGGCACGCCCTGCAAAGTGACTTGATCAGATGAATGTGCCGGAAACACATGATTACCAGTGCCAGGTCTCTGGAATTGAGATGTTGTCGCATTGAATGCTGCTGGCCATACTAGAGTTGTTTCTGGACAAGTTGATCGTTTGGCTCGCATGCGCTGGGTCACTTCTGTAAAGAGCAAAATAATTATGCAACAGCGCAAGTAACGAAACACGGTCGGGGGGGGGTAAACGAGCGTCCTACTTGGGTCACTTCTCTCTGTTCCATACCCCGCCCTTGATTATTGGGTTCTGTGTGACGGAAGACGGCACCCCCTTCTCCACTTATGATTTGAAAATGTCCCAGAATGGGCAACTATGGTTTAAACAATATGGGGAAGGGGAAGGACCTCGACTTCTTGTTCGCTGATATGTTCTTGGCTCTGGAACATGTGAATGATTCGTCTTGTGCGCTGACGTGTTTTGACCGGGATTCAGAGGATGAGTAGGGTTCTGAAGAGAGTGGGGTGTGGTTTAACTGGCCGCTGGAAACTATTATTTAACAACAAACCAACAATATGCGAAAGTTGGGCGTCGGACCTATCGGATTCGTACGGCGATTGGTTTTCTGCTAAGGCGTAAGGGGATGGTTTCATACGCACGGTCGGTAATAGCATGAGATACTGACATGGAACGGAAAAACCTCGGGGATGGTTTCTGAGTGCGTCTTCCTACTTGCCTGAACTGCTAGGAGGTGTGGAACTTTGGAACTCGTTTCTGCGCCAAACTCAGGCGTAGGGTCGCTCTGAACTCCAGATTGCGCTGGGAACACAATTATGTGTGGAACTCTTGAGGCTTTGCCATCTGATGCGAATTAGCGCTATCACTTCCGTGATCGCAAGTCATCAACTGGCTCGTCATCACTGTCCTTTCTGGAGCATGGAAATGGCTCGGACTTCACACTGAAGTCGACATCGTATGAGTCGTCTCAGACCAGTTTTTGTGCAACAGCAACAACGTCGCTCATATGAGGACCCTGGGTCGAATCAGACCACAGGCATTGGACCTTGAGGTCGTGCCCGAGTTCGCGTCTGAACTTAGACGAGAATCCTTGGTAGAATGAGTCATCATTCCCTGAAGCGGTAAGGACGTTCTTCACTTCCAAACATGCAGGAACTTTCGCTGGCAATACGCAAGATGCTCTAGGCACTTGATCTTACAGTCCTTCTCCACCCACTTATGGAAATATTTCTTGCGATAAACGGGCTCTTCTTCGTCGGCACTGTAGAAGCTTAGCAAATCCGACTTGGGCGACGACCAGCTTTGCGTCTCTGCACCTGTGAGGAGTGTGGCGTGAGCCAACAATTCAAACTCTTCATGATCGGCTTGCCCTTGAACCTGGGGGCCTCGCGGCTGCGGGGACTAGTCATTGGCATAGGTTCAACGTGCTGGTGAGCAAGAGTAAAGCTGTTCATTTGCAGTTGTGCAATTTTCAATTTTTTTAATTTCAAATCCACGTCACACGTGGTAGGAAAATGCCGGTCGCCACGTGTAGTGAACATACAAAACCCCTCTGAGATGAGCGCAAAAAATCACGTGTTTGATGAATTTACACAAATATGAAAATGATGATATTTTTTTTGAATCCGCCAATTACAATGAAGGAAATGAATAGGATGCAAGCGTGAAGACGCACGGGCAGGGGCCCGGGCGCCTTCATAACTGTGGGGTATTTAACGGAAGGGAACAGAAAGTTGTATGCAGTAAGAAAAAAATAGTGGATGAAGGGGGGCGAGGGAATTGTGAGGCCAGTTTAACTATACATATATATGGTTTGGTCAAGACCCCTAGTGATGGTGGTTTGACTTAGCGGCTGGTGCCGGATTCCCTTCAATCCTGCGTCGGGGTGGATCTTGGTTTGAGTCCTGAATGGTGTTTCTTTTTTTCTCCCTTAGAAAACATTTAAGATGAAACACTTCAATTCCAAGGGGTGATCAATGTCATACATTGGGCGGCTTTTGACTTCATGATCAACCCCGGATCCGTGGCTGAAATTAACACTTTATATATTACTTTTAGGACCACATCCATGTGAGGTCTACTTGGTCTAGTGGATTATAGCGCTGTTTATGACCCTGTCTCCCCCCTGCTTGTGCACGTTCGATTCATTCTTGGTGGATTTTTTTTTGCCACAGTTATTGCACGAGGATGACTTTAATGTATATATAACACCGATAAGCAATGCTACACTAATTGCACTAAACAAACCCTATTCTGAGCACGTTCTACAATACACAAGCGCTGTAATGGTAATTAATAATTTTAGTTTGGTAATTGGGTTGGGTTGGGGAATAACAGGAGGGGACGATGAGACCGCACGCAATGAATATTTATTACATAATAACGTCACATGTAGGCAATGGTCGTTGGCTGGTTTCTAAATCAATTCCCTTCATTTTTTTGTTCGGCCATGATCACGTGTATATTTCCTTTTGTGCTAATCTCAGAGGGGTTTTGTAGGTTTTCTGCCACGTGTCACGCTTCTGCAGTCTGCCGGCAGGCTTGCGGCTCCCGTCCGTGTTTACTTTGGAAAGGGTATGACCGTGACTACAGATCACAATTAATCTCTGCTGACAACCCCACATTATTCCCATCCTATGTGATACTAGTAGAGGCTGGGGTCCTGCCCTATGTGAAAGTATCAGTGCGCTCGTAAGATCACTAGATCATCTGTCAATCGGTGTTCTTCGCGATCTTTCAATCTTGTCATATTGTGCTGGCGCAATTCGTCTGGTGGAAACCCAGGGTGATGGGTGACAAAAGCTGCGTTTGAGCCATACCGCAAGGCCAGCATGACGCGTGACAGGCTCCAGGCTGCCACTGTGTACTGTACTCACACGACCAACTACCAGTTGCATCCGGAGCGTGACAAAAAGTACTGAACCGGCAGCTCATGTTGATGCGTGACACCCAACCGGCGAACTTACCATAAAAGGAATGCAATACTATCGGATATTGCCATAATAAGTAACTAAATGCAAAAGAATCTGAAAATGTGCTTAGAGCACCTTTCTGAAAAATTTCCTGCACCCGGATATCACATATGGATGGTTTTGCGCTTGCACAACAAATTTGTTCTTGCACAAATGAACCTATTTCATACAGAAATAATATCCCAAGCCACCTTGCTAAGCCTACCTAAGAGGTAGTTTTTACCCATAGTAGGCCTATTGGGCCTGAATCCTGGCTGATTAGGCTGCGATGGCACCTTACAAGTTGCATCAACCTGTGCTGAGGATACCCCCCTCAAGCCCACAGAAGTGTGACTTTGGCCGCAGAAAGCGGGCCAGACAGGTGCGCCATTTGGACAAGGAAATGGCCATTTTTTGAATGTATTTACTTCCGAAAAAGGGAAATTTGAATTACAGTTTGCACAGCCACCCTGAAACCAGGTTTACAGCGTGACACAACTAACTCAACCTTTTTCCCAGCGTGACGCGTGACAAAACCTTGATTTGAGCCGGACCTCGAGGCCAGCGTGACGCGTGACAGGTTGTTGGTCATGTTAGTACAGTAGGTGCAGCGTGCCTATTATGGAGTAGGTCGTATTTTGGCTTGGTGTTGGGTAATACAGCAATCAGTCACTTAGTACATTACAATTGGTAGCCGGTGCATCAGACGCACCCGAACACCTCGTCGCTGCCATTCGCGTCCTGATCTGTTCCAGGAAGTTGAGCTGATCGGGGGAATGCAGTGCGGATGTGTGAGTGGGCACAATTCTTATCGTCAGGAGATCAAGTTTTACTTTGGGCTTTATTTGGGCTTTATTTGGGCCACCAGTTTCTGACAATAGACTTTCGGAAAAAAGGCGTCCACTGTATTGGAAAGGGTCTCGTCTGGACATAATATGCTGGATAACTCCGTTGGCGATGAACGTGCATCGAGTACCAATGGCATGCTTCCTATCGGTCTCAAAGTTCTAAAGTTTGGCTTGTGCCATGGCCTGGGACCTTAAAAGGATGCGTGATTAGATGCCTTACCAGTAACTTAGACTCCATATGGGAATTAATGTGATGGGGCGGACGAAGGAAAGGAGAAGATCTAAAAAGAACGCTGGCATTTCTAGGCCTGTTCTTACCTTCCTATTGCGCGATTTGTCACCCACAAAAATATCCATTCCGAGTATCCTCCCACACAAACAACCATGCGCGAATGAGGCCGATCAACGTGCCAACCAAGAACGTCGTGTCAACGCTCAAGCAACTAACAAATTGCACCAGTGGCCAACGTTGAATGTGCTTATTCACAGCCTGCTGTCTCTCAAAGCGCTACAGTTTCTAGTTTTGCCAGTCACAGTTTCAAAGTCGAAGAACCGTGTGTTGGGCAGTCGACTGTTCCAGTACATACTTATGACGTTCAAATTCCCGCGCACATATTCAATAATTTATGCCGCATGATCAGCAGTTGAAAATTCATAATGGTCACACGCAAAGATGCTTCGAGATTCGGAAGAGCACCAATAAATTTAATGGACATTTGCTGTCATGACACAATATGTAAAGTGCTGGCTAATTGTCGATGCTATTTTGGTGCTAGCGTTGTATGTATTGGCGGCGTGAGACTTGGTTACTCCCGCGAGCTGGCCAGACCCAATAGTCACTGGCCTGCTGCCAGTGGCCCAGCAGAGAAACAGAACGGTTGAATTCATCGGTGCAGGTCCCATACAAACCCGATATGATCTATGATGGTTTTGATATCTACACTGAGGGGGGGTCTTACATCGAGCTCGGCGTCACGAGTCGAACCACGCCTTATGTATCTATATGCGGACGGTGCGAGCGAAATGAAGCCCTGACTGGTTCGGGGGAGCATCTTCGCAGCAGTTGGCGGGCGTCGCAGAGACAACGAGGGTTGCGGCGCAAAGGGAACATAGCCTCTCCTTACAGCCGGTGCGCAGTTAATGAAGCTGATTCCTATCCGAGTTGTGGCACAGAATGCTAAGCACGGAAACATGAATAGGGGTATCTCCCCCAAGACGATACGGGGTTGATGCATGCATACTATGAGGGAACCAGAACGTGTGGAATATATGAGATTTTGATATTCGCACTCGATGGATCACAACTGGAACTGGAGACGCCACAATTGAAAGAGCACCCACACAAGTTTCGTAATCAGTCAATTCTCAGATCTATTGCCACATACTGAAATATTTTGTATAGGCTAGTAGCTTGCTGGAACATTACAGCGCATACCCAGAAACAGCAAACAGCCGAAAGAACCAGGTAGTGCCTATGCCCACTTTGGAGAGAACTTCAGAGGCGTAAGAGAAGGCAAAAAGAAAGAATATTTGATTTGAAAGTGGAAGGCGCTTCAGACATACAATGCAGGAAGCCGAATACATTTATTTGTTGGCCTTACTCAGGATGTCAGTGGATTTTCAGGCTACATGCTGCCCGTAACAAATAACAAGAACTGGCCCAACCTGAACTCACGTCGAGTGATCCAATCAAAACCCAAATGACAGTCTGACAAATCCTCACTTCGCCTCTCGTATGGCCCCGTGGCAGCCGAGAACTCGGCTAGCAGTACTAAGAGCATCGCTCTCGGGGTCCCCTGCCCAGGAGGTCATGGCGGGGATTGTTCCAGATAAGATGCTTCTGAAGTCCTAAGGGTTTTCCACAACGGCAATCCGGATCCTCATTTGGGGAGATTGTGGCGGCGGCCGTGTCCCCGCTCCTGGTCTTTGTTTTTTGGTCGCTTTTTCCTTTTCGTAAAGGGCGGGGTTAAGACGCATCTTTTTCTTTCGGATCGAATTGAAAAGTATAGCGTGGGGCTAAAGTTGTGTGAGGCGTTGGGCGGAACTCATTAAGAAGAACCGCTAGGAGCATGCGGTGATATGTACATAAGGCAGCTGTTCGCAAATGTGAATATCGAGACCTAGACTTGGCGTCACGCGTGACTTTTATTCCATTGAGATCAACTATTGATGTCCCAGCGTGGCGTTTTTGAACCTGGCTCGTGTCACGCACAAGACTAGCTCGAGAAAACCCTAGCGCAAAGACACGAATAAACGTTCATCGATGGGGATTTGGTCTATGGGGTGCGCCGGAAACTCCGAGTCGTCCACTCCATCTTCGTCGAACCAGATCCTGTGGGGGCGGGATTTGGTCGACTGGGTGTGGTGAGAACACACCGTGGTCCCCTGTACAAGGAATCATGCTGATGTTGAGCGACGATGGAGTTAAGGCAACCACCAACCTGCAGAAGGATTGTTGGGGTTGTCCAGACCGACGGGGTTTGGACCGTCCTCCGCAGAAGCGGGGGCATGGTTCTGGGTTGTAGTTATTGATCAGCAACAAAGACATAGCGGAAAGGGGGTAGTCCAATCACCCACCTCAGCGTTTGCAGCCTGATTGTTATTGGAGCCGTTGCTATCTCCAGTGAATTCTCTAGTCTGAGAACATGTATCCTCAGTTTCTGTGGACGATCCCTATCCGCATGCGAATTGACGGTTAGCTTAGTGGCCAACCACCCAGAACCATACCTGCCTCATGCTGTGTAGGGACCATGTCATCCGGGCCAGAGGGATCTCTTGACATGCGAGCAATTTGGTGATAGGAGTCTGAGGATTATGAACACGATGAGTGAGGAGAGTTGTTGACCCCCCTAGCACGAGGCTTAGGAGGGGTTTTGGCGATAGAAGGTAAAGGTAAAGGCCCTGAGTACATACAGTGAATTTACGACGCGTAGCAAGAAGGTAGTGGGTGAGAACACTGCTGTTGTGTGTTAAGTTTTCGCCGCAAGGAATTGTTAGGATGGGAGGGGGACCAGTAAGTGATGGGGGCTTGCAACATATCTGGCATTTTATCCAGATTCTTGGAGCTGTTTTACCGGAGAAAAACAGCGCGGTAATGGGGTCGTTGCGGAGACCGAACAAGGAAGGAGAGAAGAAGCGCGCGCACGCATTTCTATGCTATTAGGTCATGAGTATCCGTCCTCTTTAAGTAATAGCAAAAACTGTTTCATTGCGTGGGAGCAAGATCTAGTAGGATCCGGGGTTATCAAACTCGGGAGAGATGCTATTGGCCGATGAACCAAATTGGGGTGACCGACAATGCGGTAGAGGTAATGATGGGAACAAAGAATATTCGACATGATCCTGCTTTTCATAGTTTCTGCCTGCAAAAACTGAGCTACCCCGGCATGCAGGGTGAAATGTCGATCCCACTGAGAACATGTTTGGGGTAGGCTTTTGTCCGTTATTGACCGATCCGCCATAGTTTGCTGAACACAAGGGCAGGGGCGTGGCATAGTGAGCATATGAGAATGAGACTACCCAAATAAATGGGCAGAGGTGGTGTCTAACCCCCGTGCGTCTGGGAGCCTCGCGCCAAAACTGCGGGAACCGCGATCCGACTCTTCGACCCTGTCCCCCGTTGCGATGCCCTGTCTCTGTGATCATTCTCAATGGCCAAAGTTACAGACTTGGCTTCATACACTGTAAATAACAAAGCAAGCTTCCATGGCGAAATGATGGGAAAGCAATGCCATTATCTTCACTAAATATGTGTGAACTCATCCCTCGTCGAATGAAACGCGCGAGGGATGTCCTGTTAAGGTGCAGCATTGTGTTACTACAACTCTTCGTAAATGGGTCGCGGTGGAGTTGATTCAGGTTTGGGGAATTCTCCTCTAGGCAATGGACCCGAGGGCGATACGACGGATTCGCGTCCCGAACGTTACTGTGCCACTATGCATCACCCCAGAGGGAGAGAGAACCCCATTGCATGAATATAGCAATGAGTTGCCACTGTTGTTAAGTTGGGCGCCCAAGGACAAAGCCGAAGCATGCATGCCCTTGGTACGGAAGCGATCCCGATCAAATCTCCGCGGGAAATTCCCCAGTTATTCGTGAGCTAGAAAGCTAAAAATCGACCCCCAGAAGCCGGAGGGCGCAGGGGAAAGTGCCTCATCGCAGTGGGAGATTGCACCATTAATTAGATGTTGAATTGAATGGTCAGCTGGCCAAGCAACCTTGTATGGAAAGCCTGTCGGAACAAAACATCCGAAGCGCTCATCCCAACTCCGCAGAAGAGCCAAAAAAATTGGCATGGAAACGCCCTATCACAGATTGCTTACAGCAGAAAATCCTGAACCAGGCGAGACCAGAACAACCTCTCTGAGAATTGCTTCTTGTGGTAAACGTATCTAAGGGAACACGTTTCATTGTAGTGTCCTTGGAGTGCAACAACGTACGTATCAGTTGCCGTATATATATGAATGTCTGGACTATTGCATTTCATCGGAAGAACCTCTCGGGACGCATTCTCTGACATCTATTGTTGGTGAATGCACCAGCATACAGAGCCCCGAAGATTCAAGAAGCCCAAACGGGCGGAGTTTTGGTAAATGCAAAAGCAGCGGTCCGGGACAGCGACAAATTGACCTGGGATCTCTCGCCAATCTCGTTCCGTCACAAAAAAGAAAATGTCTGCAACAACTCTGATTGGACTCACCAAGAGAAGTAAAGATCGATCGGGATTCATTGTACCACTGAATTGAGTCGTAATCAGGCACATGCAACTTGAAAAGAAATAATTGGCTTCGGTTGCGCGGAGTTCGTAAATGTGGGGCCGAGGCGATGCGTCCAAATTTGGGATGGTTGGGCAATGTCTTTCATCGTCTCCTGCCATAACGGATAGTGCTGGGCTTTGAGGAGCTTGCGCTCGAGCCATTTAAAGTGCCCGAATAAAGCCTAGGAACGATGAGATTGGCGGCCTCGTGCTTCTGTATACTCTCACCCCACCAGCTCCACCCGGACCGAAAGCAGTCAGGCTAGAATACATCCAGCGCAATATAATAGTGGGGTCGCCAGATCTAAAAACATAGGTCTGGCAGATGTTCTCACTCTGGCTCGCCTAGGCTCGTAGGATCGCAGGCGGTGTGATCGCTACTGATTCAACTTCTTTGGCTCTAATATTGCAGCCGCTTCGTTTATGGATGGAGATAATGCGGGATCCCCAGCAGGAATTGAGTACGTTTCAGCTGGATATAGGTGCTAGGGATAGTTCAACTACAGAACTCACCTGGAGCAGCCGCCACGTACGCTACGAGCCATCGGGAAAGGTGCCATTGAGAGCTGACGTATCAGATATACCCAGGCACCTCGTTGATGCTGTTCGCATCCTGGTATATTCTGGGAAGCTGAACTGAGTGGCGGAATTCGGAGCAAGCGTGACATTGCAGCATTGTGTACGGAACTGCGCTGGGAGACATCAACATGAGGCAAGGAGGATTAATCCTTACCACAAAGTTTCACTTTGGGTCGCCCAATTCCCGATAAATGCTGCAGAAATGGTACTTATTGGATTGGAAAAGGGTATCCTCTGGACATGCTATGCTGACTCTTTGGGATGAACGTGCATCGGATAGCAATTTATAGTTGCTATCATTTGATGAGAGGTAAGCGAAGGCAAGGGGGAAAGGCCGAAGAACACCAACGCCTCTAGGCCTGCACTCATTTACATATACTACTGCGTGATTTACTCCGCAGCTGCTTGTGTTGCGGCTTTGCGACCGAATGCCTTATCGTCGTGTCCGTGTCATGCACGCGGTGTTACAACGGAAGTTGAAAAGATCAACGCGGAGTATCCTCCCACCAACCGATTCGAAAGTATTCACTTGCTGGTGTTGGCTGTGCCTATACGCGAGATGATTTCCAGTCTTGCCAGTCGCAATTGAAAATTGCGTATCACTGTTGTCCGCACCCGTGTCCAAAATCGGTCCTCCATATCACGAGGCAGGGATTCCGCGGAACATCCATACCATATGATCAATAGCCATAACTGTTACACGCAGGGATGTTTCGGGGTTCGGAAGAGGCAGCTGCAATAAGTTGAATAAACATTCCATTCGCGGGTCATTCCAGATAAGGCGTACCTCGACTCACACTTGATGCAGCAGTAGACGTATGTCCGGTCGTTCAATAACCAGGGCCCATGCCGCTAGTAACTGTTGGCTTATACAGTTGCGGTCATCGCGTCGCAACACCGTCCTGACCCACAACACCTTTCTTCAATCAACATACCATTCCTCCACTTTGTCTTTGGTTCACGTATGTACGGCATATGCCGACAAGCACAGGGACGTACAATACAATGAATTCATTCATTCATTCATGTGACACAGACCGCTTATTCATGAGTGTTGTCACGTTATCCAGGAACACCTTACTTTGACGTAGTCCAGGCGGCCAGTTCTCAACCCAATGTGGTACTGGGAACTGTAGGCTCGAAGATGCGTCCACTGGTAAGCGAGTAGACGACGTGGGTGGTGGTACACGCGTCGGATCGGACATGCTTCCCATTTCCAATCAGCATCCTCCTCAAAGCAGTAAGCAACCAAGGCCTCTATACATGAGATGGAGGCCTCCAGCATTGCGCTAAAAATTTCTTGGCTGTCTATTTATCCTGCCTTTCGTGACATGGCCAGGCCCTGCAAGGACAACCCAACGCCGCGTGACAGTCATCTCCCTTCTACCCCGCCAGTAGGAACCGCCGACCACCATCCTCGCTTAGTATCACACTGCAGCGTGCACACCACAGCAACCCGCGCGACTTCCACAGCGCATCCGCACTATGCGCATCCATAATGGCCGCCCAAAGCTCCTTCCCTGCGATGATGATGATGAAATCTTTTCAACAACTACATCCCCTCTTGATCGAGCCTGGCCAAACTTACATTGAATCAAAGACAACCCCTACTTTTCTGGATCTCCACGTGAGCACTCAATCCAAGGATGCTAGGAACTCACCTCACCACTCTTCCGTGAACCGACCATCATATCTCTTTTCCCCCTTACATCAATTTGCCCACTTTACATCCGA